>NC_056741.1:193310827-193373327 GCF_019279795.1 Protopterus annectens | reverse complement strand
TGTCACACAGCTTATTGGCCATACCTATGTATTCTTTCTGGGGAATATACATGACTGTCTGATGGTGAGGAACACCGATAGGTTCATAGGTGTTTACTTGGCTAATGATCACAGGGGCCTTTTAAGCCTAGCCATGCATCCCAAATCTCTGAAAAATTCTGATACCCTTGATAAGTGTAAATAGGGACTTGGGAGATGAAACAATTACAAGAAGGTCCCTGGGAGATGAACCATTTGCAGGTTGTCTGTGTCCATTGAGACCTAGGTGCCAAACCAGGGATGAATCTCCTGTTCACCATCCAATTGTCCAAGTTGCACTTGAATTGGGTTAAGGAGGAACTTTGCTTCACATGGGTGGGGAGCCTATTCTAGAGATGGGGTAGTCTCTGAGATACATACCTGTCTTTCCAGCAAGTACTATTTGTATCACAGGCAAGGTTTAAGTCTTTAGAATGAGTAGTTCTGGTGCTGTTTTGTGTATCTGTAGGAGGTCCATCAGAGTTGAGTCTGACAATGCCTTGTATGCCAGGCATAGATATCCCCTCAAAAGCCTATAGGAGACAGAATACATGGATATGGCCTTGAGGTTGTCTTCATAGGACACTTTACATATGCCCTGTATTCTTTTAGTGAGGGACATCTGTGAACATTCCATCTGTTGGATATGCCTACTTAGGTATATACCAAAGGGGGCATTTTACTCAATGATAGGTCTGATGAATGCCAAATACAGTGGAACAATGGCTTTCTTCTACTTAGATGCCATATCTTTGTTTATAAGTTGCACAATATAGAATAATTTCCTCAGTAGTGTAGACATGTGATAGTCAAAGGCTAGGTTACTGCTTAGGTATGTTCCTAAGTCTTTGCGTACTGCTTTAACTTTAAGGGGTGTGTTGTCAATATGATAGTAACAGGGGTGGATGACTTACAGAAGGATACTATTATGCACTTCTTCACTTTTAGTTTTAGTCCATATCTCTGACACCAGTTACTTGTCTGTGTCAGCCCTTCCTGGAGAACATTTGTGTCAGTACGAATTCAATGGCAACTTCTAATTTGCAATCATCTGCAAATTGATTCAGCAAGAGACCATTGACATTGGCCTTGACTTCAAAGAAGTAAATGCCAAAACAAAGTGGCCCAAAGACTGATTCCAGAAAGACTCTACTTGACACTGGTCTCTTTGTAGAGCTTGACTTCCAAATTCTTACTTCCTGGGTCCTGTCTATGAACCAGTTGGCTATCCACTGGGTGACATATGGGATTGTACCTAACCTCTTGAGTTTGTAAACAATGCCCAAGTGGGGCATTCTGTCAAATGCCTTGTGCATGTCAATGTAGGCAGTGTAAACCATTTTGCCCTCATCCATCACTTTTGTGAACTACTCAAAGAAGTTCACCAGGTTGAGTTCGCATGACCTGCCCTTGATGAAACCAAACTGGGTTGAATCCAGTGTCTGGAGGTCTATTATATCACTAATGATCATTTCTATGATAATTCTTTACATTGCTTTACATATAACACTAGTGAGACTTATGGTTCTGTAGTTTCTAGGGTTTGTATGTGGCCCACCTTTGTGTAGAGAAATGAGTGATGCTATTGTTCATTCAAGAAGTATGAAGCACACTTGGAGGCTACAGTTAAATAGCAATTCCATACAGCCTGATAGGGCATGCTTCATGCTATTTAGAAGGCATCCTGGGATATTGTCTAGGCCCACTGATTCAGTGTTCTTGGCCTTAGCGAGTTGTTACACCAGATGCATGTGTGCTACCTGTTCAGCTTATGCACACACTGTATACCTAGGTGTTTGACAACATTAATTGATTGTATATCATTTATGACAGTCTGGATTGTGCTACAGATGTATGCCATGCACACAAGGCAACTAGCCTGTATTGCCCATACTGTCACATTCAGGTATAGCAGTGTCCATCCTAAAACCTCCTGCAGATATTACTATACCAAGACAGTGTGCATGGTTACCCTTATAGAGTGCAGATGTATAATAATAGTTGTCCAGTGTGTGTGTGTGTGTGTGTGTGTGTGTGTGTGTGTGTGTGTGTGTGTGTGCATGTATGTGTGCTGGCTTATTTTGTGTGTATGTATGTGTGCTGGCTTATCTTGTGTGCATGTATGTGTGCTGGCTTATCTTGTGTGTATGTATGTGTGCTGACTTATCTTGTGTGCATGTATGTGTGCTGGCTTATCTTGTGTGTATGTATGTGTGCTGGCTTATCTTGTGTGCATGTATGTGTGCTGGCTTATCTTGTGTGCATGTATGTGTGCTGGCTTATCTTGTGTGTATGTATGTGTGCTGGCTTATCTTGTGTGTATGTATGTGTGCTGGCTTATCTTGTGTGCATGTATGTGTGCTGGCTTATCTTGTGTGTATATATGTGTGCTGGCTTATCTTGTGTGTATGTATGTGTGCTGGCTTATCTTGTGTGTATGTATGTGTGCTGGCTTATCTTGTGTGCATGTATGTGTGCTGTCTATTTTTGTTATCACTCTACATCACATGTTATGTCAGAGGCATGGGATTAGTGGTGGTATTATTCTGATATTGTCCATGATAATGGTTGTTTTTTTGTAATGTTTGTCATGATCCTTTACATTTGGCCACCTTGCTTGGGAACTCTGCTGAGAGTCCATTCATATTCAGGTATAATAGCTTGCACAACTTATTAATATTCACCCTACCCCAATTGCATGTTAGTTCCTTAATATATGTTCTCTGCATTATTCATGTAAGGATGCTTATCTCACACATACATCTTCCCCATTGTTATGTCACCTTGTGTGACAATCACAGACAACACATTTTCAATGTGCAGTCCGTACTGAGTTAACACTGAGTGCTTGATGTTGCTGCTACAACCATCTTCCACTGACATGCAGAAGTTTCACCTTTACTCTTTCCATTTGTTCATTCCTACAATTTATCTGTGTGTCCCTGTCCAATACACACACACTTCCCCTAAGTGATCATTTTACATGTCAGTCCCATTTCCTGATACAGATTGTTAACACAGCTTCAGTACAGTAAGCCAGGAATGGGATATCACAATACTCTGCACTGTAGGTTCATAGGTGAGTAGTAAGCTAATTGCCCTTTTGTGCAATTTTAAGCCCAGACAATTACCCCATGTGATACTCAAATCTTGTACCTTGCATCTGTAGGGTAAACACCTTAACTGCTATGCCAACCTCCCAAACACATTACACTGTCCTGTACTGTGTTCAGACCATATACTTCACATTCATACCTCTCAGCTCTGCAGATATCACAGGCTGTTGAGATGTTTTCCTTATTAAATATGTGGCTTTCTGCAATATCACTGGGATAATCTCTGGACTGATGCGACTCAGTAACACAGCTGATAGTGCATTCTTCTCAACTGCCCTGATCTGTGCAGAATATGCAGTTTTTGTCTCATATTTGTGATATTTTCCTCATAACATATTTCCTCACAAATCATTGGCATGTCATTCATTGCAGAGTGTAGTCAGAAACTGATTACTGACATTTGATTTTCAAACTTTATGCTCTTCAGAAAGTTCATGCTGATGTATAACCTATATATTCTATCAACTTCCTAAGTTTGGAAGCGCAATATTAAACATCTGTTCCTATTTCTATCCCATTGTACCCACATTTTTATGGTTTGCCCACATTTCTCAGTCTAAGTGGTTCAGAGTGTTACATCCTAAAACATTCCTGTGTGACATCTATGTCAAATATGTCCCTATTACTGGTTATTTGTCCTCTCAATAAGTTGGCCTCTGTGCGGATGTGCTACACTAAAAGAATAACAACTATTTGTAAAGCCCTGGTGATCATTGTGGCATTCCATGCAAATCCACACAATGTAGGTGTTCTCTGTTACACGGAATTGGTATCCATGATCACTTACAAGGTTTCACAGCCAGCAACACTGTTGCGACCTGTGAAATCTAGTTGAGGCACATCACACCTCATTAATATGAATTGAGCGCTGACACGAGCCATTCACCATCTCACAAACAGGTATCTTCTGTGCAGGCTCTGCTCAAAGCCCCCACAGAGTTTATTGAATTCCCCAGGATAGTCTTTTTAGGATCTTGTGGTTTTATGAAAATCAGTTGTGTATTAATTGACATGTTCTGTCTAGGGCATATACTTTTCATTTATATCCTTATAAGCTATGATAATGTCCGTCTTCTTAATAATAAGAAAGCTTTGCGAAATCTTGTATGGAAATGGCAGTGTACAGCTGTTACATGCTAATTTTAGGCTTGGTGAGGGTTATTGTTTCACTAGAGTAGAGTTTTCTCAAAAATGGTAGTGACCCTGTCTGTATTTGGCTGTTCTACAGTCATTTTACTTACTGTGTTCTTGAAAGTAGCTGACTGACTGTCCAATCTTATTGACTGATTATCCTGAGTGCTTTTTCATCTGACAACTGCAACTTATTTATTCATAGTTGAGATTGTAGCCCTGTGGTCTGCCATGATAAGTTTAGGGGGAGAGCAGAACTTTTCAACATAACTATGCAATTTGGTAGTTGATTGAGTTTTGGATACCTGATTACACTAAAGTCCCCATGATGGTTTTAAAAACAACATTCAGTCGTGCATTTTGGACTCTTGCCCAGCACAATTGGATTTGGCAATCCCAAATCAGTTGGAACAAATTATTTCTCAGCTCATCATTGCTTCTTAGAGATGTGGGGCTTTTCCACAACTTTTAAGGGCGCTATTATATCTTCAGTCATGAAGAAGTCAACTCCTGGTGCTGACATTCTTAATAATTATAAACCCGTATCTAACATTCCTTTTATTAGCAAGCCAAAAACTACGTACATGGAAGCTTGGAACTGATAACATATGCAAGAAAGATATGGCTTGCATGTTAATTTGCACTTGAGACATTTACCTGCCCATCTATACCCCAAAGATCTTTGAATCAGAGGTGTCATTTTTCTGGGCATTACCACTTCTTTATATTGAAATGCTTAAACAGTAATGTGGTTCTCCTTATTCACTGAGAATATACATTTTTAGTTATGAATATATATATATATATATATATATATATATATATATATATATATATATATATGCACTGACATTCTTGTAGTCCTACAAATTGTTTAGAACATTTTAAAAGTTATCAGCATTGTTTGTTTTCTCTTAATTAGAGGAATGTTTATAAAATAAAACTTTTAAAGTTTGTCCTGTTTGTTGCTTTTACCTGTTGAGGCTACACACTCAAGTGTGCTAGCCTGTGTTACATATTTATTGCATTTTCCTGCTGTTTGTTGCAAAAAAAAAAATTATCCTTGTTTCCCATCTTTCCTGACCTAGAGTAGTCCAAATACAGGTTTTGCTGTATTCTGGACTTTTGGAAAGTTCCTGTGTTGCCCATTTCCTTTCTTTGATGAAGGGAGGCTTCTTTGTGCACCAGTGGTCGTGGGGTGCTTGGAGCAGCCTATCTATTACTGGAGGAGTGTTCCCAGCATAAGAATCTGGTAGTCTATTGGCTGTTTTGGGCCAATTTCTAGCTCTTTCAAGTCCCCCTGTATAAAACCCGCTTTAGCGTGGCTTTGCGCGATTTTGCGCATAGCACAGCATAAGGCAGCACAGCTTAATTGGATTTAAACCATTCTGGGCTCCACAAATTCTGCTCTTCACTTTTTCCCTTAGAACTGATCTAGTTCTCATAATAAACACCCTATTCCCACTCTAAAGCCTGGCACTTGCTCACTAAAGCAATTATATAAGTCAGCACTAAAAAATTAAAAGCACTACACCCTCACAAACTCCCCTTGAGTACTTTGTTCCCCATTGGCCCTTTTTTTCAATTATAAAGGAATTCCCAATACTATTCTAGCATGTCCAAAGGTCAGTTGTCAGTCTCCTCTCTGGTCCAGCTGGTGAATCTGGGAATCTTGAGGCAATGTTACAACTGCCTCATGTACACAGACAACCCTCTCCTCCTCCCAACAAATTCCAACAGATGTGAGACATGCAACCATATAGCCAAACTGGAGGCTAAGCTCTCTCAACTCAGTACTGGTGTAACCAGTCAGGAGGAGAAGGAAACCACACTCACTACAATTCCAGTCTCACATAGACCTACCATGACAGCAAACCAAACACATAAACACACAAAAACATACTCGGAGGCTCTAAATAAAAATCTGCTTAAGCAGCAGAGACCTCCAAAGCAGACACCCAAGCAACCGCTACCCCAAAACAAAACACGTGTAACACATAGCAGTCACAGCCCTTAAGGCTAAACAACACACCTGATACACTTGTAATAGGTGACTCTATCGTCAGGCACAATGACGTCCCGCTCACCAGGCTGAACAAGGAGAAGGTCACGGTGAGCTGCCTGTTGGGCGCTATGATCCGCCACATAACACAAGCACTCAGTTCACTCTAAGGCAAGTACAAATATGACTCAGTCATTGTCCATGCTGGTGTGAATGACCTGAGATGTACCTCCCTGGACTACATGAATAGAGACATAGAGGAGCTCTCTGAGCATGGAGCCCAGGCCGGTATGACCCTGACCTTGAGTAGCATCTTACCCTCACCAAGAATGATGCCACAATATGAAGACAAGATGATCAATTTCAACAATTGGCTTAAGTATTGGTGTCATTCAAAGGGGATCCAATGCCTATCTGCCTGGGATGACATGCTCGACAAGCCACGATGCTTCGCTAGGGACAGCTTGCACCTGTCACCTCTGGGCTTTTGGATATTGGCAAAGGCTCTTGCCACCCCCATAGTGCCTTTTTTAGGCAAGGCTGAAAAGACAAACCCACCTCCATAGGTATCACAAGAGATAAGAAACTAAGAGTAATTCTACTCAATGCCAGAAGTCTAAACCTCAAGATGCACACACTCAAAACTCTCCTTAGCATGGAGAACATCGATATCTATGCAGTAACAGAAACCTGGATCAAGGCTCCCGAGAGCACCCCAGCACTACCAGGTTATACCTCATACCATGTTTTTTGGCCCCAAATTTTGGACCAAACCACAAAAGGAGGGGGAGTATCAATATTCGTCAAAGATACCCACCCCTCCATGTTGGTGGCACAGCACGAAGCATCAGAGACTATCCATGTGCAACTAACAGTGGGTAAAACTGCCTTCCAGTTTACAGCCTGCTACAGACCACCCTTCCAAACCCAGGAACCCCACTCGGCCTTCATGAGAACACTGGAAAATATGAAGGTCTCTCCAAACACAATTATATTGGGAGACTTCAACTACCCTAACATACTGGGAGCATTACTCTAGCTCCAACACCCTAGCCCAAAGGTTCCTAGAATTTATAAACTCAAATGCTATGGAACAACTTGTTGCCACTCCCACAAGAGGGGAAAACATACTGGACCTGATCATCACCAACATGGGGACTCTATTCTCCAGACCAGAATTGTATCCCTCACTGGTAAGATCAGACCATAAACTAATCTCACTAGATAGTCACATCCCGACCCCAGACCCTGCCCAGAAAACCACAGTGAAAAACTTCTCTAAAGCAAATTTCACACTCCTCAAAACCGAGATGGACTCCTTTAAAGTCCCTGGGCCTGTGGAAAATACAGCCCAGACCGCAGAATCCTTTATAAATGCATTCTATGAACACCTTCAGGAATGCATGGATCATGCAATCCCAAATCAAACCAAGACCCAATCCTCCAAAAGTAGGCGTCCTGTCTGGTAGAACCCAGCCATAAACAAATTATACAATAGAAAGAGGAAGCTACTACATGATAGAGCAAAATCACAAAAAGGAAAAAATTGCATAGGATACTAAGGATAATCACAAGGCTTTCTTTAGTTATGTTAGGAACCTGGGTGGGAATTCCCAGATATTCTCAGAATTAGTCCAAAATTACAAAAAATACACCGAACCCACAGCCATTGCCAACATCCTAGCTGACAGGTTCAGTGCAAACTACTCCCCCCCCCCTTCCGCACCAAAAGGGAAAATATCTATCCCAGCAGAGTGCTGCCCCCCTGACATTTCAGATGCTCAGGTAAGAGCCGCCCTCTCTAAAGCAAAAAACACAGCATCAATGGGACCAGATGGTGTCCCGGGCTGCATCCTACATGAACTCCAAGAAGAACTAAACCCAAACATAAAACTACTGTTCAATCTCAGCCTTACTACAGGATATGTACCCAAAGAGTGGCATACAGCAACAGTGGTCCCTCTCCACAAAGGTGGTGCCTCAGCGGATCCTGGAAACTATCGCCCCATAAGCTTGACTAGCTTGGTCTGCAAAGCTATGGAAAGGATCATCATGGACCTCATAAATAAAGATATTGGGGACCTACAGACACTGGATCCTACCCAGTTCGGCTTTGTTAAGGGCAGATCCTGCCTCTTAAACCTGGTCGATTTCTTTGAAACAGTCACCAAGGCCATTGAAGAGGGGAAGGTGGTCCACACAGCCTACCTGGACCTTGCAAAAGCCTTCGATACAATACCCCACTCAGGCATTATAGATAAGCTCACCAGCTTAAATATAAACCCCTATGTCACTAGATGGGTTGCAAACTGGCTCGAGGACAGAACCCACATGGTTAGAATTGCTGTAGCCATGTCAGACTCCAAACCAGTTACAAGTGGCATCCCACAAGGCTCACTCCTGGGACCTCTCTTGTTCGGTATATATTTCTCGGAGGTACAGGCTAACAGGACTGTGGCTGACCAAGTTCGCAGATGACTGCAAACTGGGTGCCATAATTGACTCTCCAGCCGACACAAGCATCCTACAAAAGGGCCTCATAGAAATAGACAACTGGTGCCAGAGCCATGGCTTCAAGCTAAACGCCAAAAAGTGTATAGTCATCCCCTTTGGCAAAAACAAAGTGCCCACAAATTACCACATAGGTGGTAATCCATTAAGTATGGAAGAAGTAATTAGGGACCTGGGGACCCAAGTTGATAGCAATCTCTCATTTGACAACCACGTGGCCAAAGTGATTAGAAAAACATTTTATATAGCTCACCTAATCATGAAGGGATTCACATCTAGATCAGGGGAGGTCTTCGTGCCTCTTTACTCATCTCTCATCAGGCCCATAATTGAGTACAATGCCCCTTTTGGGATGTACCTTACCAGACACCTGCAGCAACTGGAAAGACCCCAAAAGTACCTCACCGAGAGGATCAAAGGGCTCAAACAGATGCCATATGCTGCCCGGTTAAAGAAACTCCAGCTCTACTCAGTGGCATACCACCTGCTCAGAGGCGAACTGTTCCATGTCCAACCCAGAATTAATGGGCATGCTGCACCTCAGAAAATCCAAATCCCATTGAGCTACGCACTCGAGAGACTTGAACCTCAGCACTGAAATAAATAGGACATGCTGGAGGGACAGATTCATAACCCAGAGGCTCCCTTGACTCTGGAATAAAATCCCAGTCCAGGTTAGGCAGAGTCCCTCATTGACTGTCTTCAAGAGGAATCTTGATGAGTGGATGGGAGATAGTAGGTTTACCCCGGGTATCACTTCTGTGTCACTGTTAGACAGAGGCACAGTATACTAACCTCGAAAAAGGGCATAGCAAAATTCATTTAAAATGGGTGGCGAAAGCCAAACACACTCTGGCTAGGCTTATAAATGCCCTAGGGCAGATAGCCTAGTATGAACCTATGAACCTATGAACCTAAAAGTCAAGTTACTAACCTAAGAACTCACTGAAATCATTAAAACTGGTATCCCACACTGGACATAGGGTACAGACAGTGACTGTTCTGGTAGTACACACATATCTCTCTGCTGTCCGGATTTTCACAGAATGTCCAGATTTTTGCCTTATATTTTTGGTTTGGTCTGATTAAATTTTGTGGATTTCTGGCAAATCAGTGAAGACTGAATTCACTAAATAATTTCAGACATTCGAGTTTCAGACTTCATATGCTTCAGAAAATATATGCGAACCCAAAACCTTTAATTCTAACATGTTTCTAATTATATAACAGCAATATTTAAAATGCATCCCCAGTTTGGAGCCTCCCCCTATTATATTTGACTTTGTCAAGATTTCTTGTGCTAAGTGGTTGGGATGTATGGGTATACCTGCCTTGCATTAATGAAACTAACTTTTCTTTAGGCCCTCATAAATTACCTTTAGGAAGGCATATTTTTTTTTTCAATGAGAACAGTGAATTTGAGGATAGTAACAGTTAAAATGTATCAAGAATATGTCTGGTTCTTTTCTAGCAAAAGTAGCACAAGATATTTACACGATACCCAAGAAATAATTACTCTTGCAACTCTTGGTGTTTAGGAGGTGATTGTTTTGAGTAAATTAAGCTCATAAAATACTCCTTAAGGCACATCAGTCCTAAGCTCATTTTCATGTAGAAGTTGGGTTTCTGTTTAAAAAAAAAGAAGAAGAAATTCAGCTTGCAATAACTTAGAAAAAATAACATATCCTAGCATTGGGTGAAATTTTCATTATATGTAGATATATGAAGATTTACTCAAAGGTGTGGTTAATGGCAGAAAGCAGTTTTCATCATGAGGGGAATACTTATGAATGAAGAATATCACACAACATTTTCATTTCTTGCTATTTTAAAAGTTGTTTAGATTGGTTTCTCATTAACTTTTCACTTTATACTTGAAGTTGAACTGATGAGGAAAACTATAACTGTCATCAGCCATCAGCAGGTATTGAAATGTGATTTTTTTTATCTTGTTAGATTGACATTCCCAGCGATTCAATAAACTAGTTTACATTTTAGCATGATGAGCAGCAGCACTAATTGTATATTCATGCTGCTCATTGCGTTTACACACATTCAAGCAAGGTTTGTTGCCCAGGAAACCATGCTAAGCAGCACGACCGCAGATATTAGAAGCATTCAAGTTTGTCAATGAGCAAACCTGTTCCTCGAGATCAGGCAGACAGTCGCAATGACTACCAGGGTTGAAATACTGCAATAACAGCAGTAATAACACAGTAAAGAAAAGTGTACTGAGTGAAATGTAGAGTAAAACAATTATTTGTAGAATGAGATCATGGAGGGGGAGGGTAAACTGCAAAGCCAACTACAATGAAAGTCACACTGGGCAGGGAAAGTGTGCTGATGAATTTGTGCACAGACATGAGTAATAGGAATGTATAATGAAAAAGAAGGCATGGCAAATATAGCAATGGCCTCTAAACAGAATACGCCAATGTATGTACAGTTCCAAAGCAATGTAGATTGTACAGTACATACTGCTGTTTACACCTCCTGAGCAAGTATATTATGAAATCACACATGATGGTATTTATATGTGACTGTCACATAAGCTAACCTGTCAGTGGTGGTGAATGGTTGTGATATAAACATCACTGACATGCTCACTGGAAATGAAACTTAGCAAGTACAGTATATGGTGTTGGGGGTACGTGCATACTCTAAAGATCTGCAAAATGACTTGCTTTAATATGACTGACATGTTACCATAGCTGTCAACTAATCAACGCCACATAGAAACAGACTCTTGGACAAATGTAGAAAGAAACAGGCACAATCATTGATCCTTTTAAAACATTATGACCATTAACCTACAGCACTGACATAATATGTGAATGTAGCTTATTATACATGCTCTGCAATAACAGACGTGTACAACTGCAATGATTGTGAGTATTTTATAAGGGGAATTCACCACACCTTCCACAAAAGTGACCACATTTGGAGGGTTTAATAGGCACAGTGTTAAACCTGGAGTTGAAATAAGGGGCAATCCTGGTCAGTTGAGAGGTCTGCATGACACATAAGCCACAATCCCCTGGAAAGAATCAACCCATGCCATCAGTGTTGTCACTGAGTTGTGGATTCACAGGGTGCAACACAAATACTTATCATACATGCATCTAGTAGAAAACCTTGAACAGAAGTCTGCACTGTCAAATCATAATGGGTATGCATCCCAGAGAATAGTTCTGGATTATCTACCAGATTTGCAGGAACTCACTAAGCCAAATGTGATACATTTGCCTAAAGTGTCCTTTTGTGACATAGATGTTGACCATAAAGATAACAGCACATACAAACACAACACTATTATGAGTGGATTCACTACATACATCATGGTATTGCATGCATGTGCCACATGTAATAGCAGTGGATATTGTCTGAAGCATATGCAACTGATTTGTAAATGAAGAAGTGATCCATGATTAAGAATCGTACAACAGTATTTGAGGCTGATGGTGATGTTTTAACTATGCCATTTTGCAGAGAAATTATATCAATGCAAAGTCAGTTGTCAGTAATCAGAGAAACTGTCACTGTAATATTGTACACATACCAAATAATACATGGAACGCACTGTGTAAGTACATGTCAAACCTCAACATATGTGCCACACAATCACTATCTCCCTTACATTGTCAGTGAAAATCTTATACTGGCATGAAATCCAAACATACAGCCATATGTGTTCATGCAAACTATCAAGTGGTAACACTGATGTGATGTAGTGGTATGTCCATGATACAGTACAGTCACACTATAGCTATTCTTATGCTACAACTGGACTTCAAGCTATACATCACCTACAAATAAACCTTGCATATGAATCACATGTGACACATGTGACACAGAGGGAAAAAAGGGGATGCTTGATTCAGGGGCCTTATAAAAGGTTCTCCTGAGTGGAAGTCAACAAAGCATATGTACAGCTCTACCTGTTTCAGTTCATTAGATCAGTTGTACATCATATGCCTATATGTTTATCAGTGGAAATGTGTGGGCGAGGGCCCTGACACCTTATATGGACACATTACAATTGTTGTAGATGTAGTTCAGGCAGAAAGGTTAATGACACAAATGCTGACAGTTGCAAAATGTTGCTGGGGAACACCTGTATAGTCCTTGTGAGTAGCAACACAATAGTACCTGCAGTGAATTCATCAAGGTTGCATTTGAATCTCAAAATGTTATATGCTTGTGTATATAACAGCATTACAATATGTTGAGGAACCCAGAGTATGTGCCCATGTCATCACTATGATTTAATATTGCTGTATGTCAGATAGCATTCCAGATGTTTGATATACACATGCATGCCTGTGCCATATTGCAGCTGTTACTGTGATGGTTGAATGAGAACTGTGTAGAATGTGGATATACTTCACTATCAGAACATATGTCTTAGTAAGGCAACGATGTACATGGCATCTATTCATGCCCCAGTCCTCAGGAGACATATTACTGCAGCTGCTGAGGAAGGAACATGCAACCAAATGGAAGCAGTGGACATCAACACAGTAACTCAAATCCCAGATTGGAATAGAATGTTGTAGAACAACAGTACATCCACACCTTAACAAAGCATATGTGGGTGACAACAACATTGACATGTGTAATGTTCATGGGGTCATAGGAGATTATTGGGCTAATGGCCAAAGGTCACAGGAGATTACTAGGCTAACAGACAAGAGCCCATACAAGCCTGGCCATTATTATCCCTCTTAACCCAATTCACTGTCTCTGGGTGAGGGAAGATAGGAGGGGTATGTATGTATATGTTTGATTTTATTACAGACTGCCTCTGTCCATATGGGACATGGGCAACAGACCATGAGGGAATTAACAATCACACATCCAGTGGTCTAGAGATGGCTTGTAGATAGTCATGCAGGGGCTCTGCTTCATGATGCGTATATGCATCTTTGAGATGATGATATCCTTAGTGTTATGCAGAAAGGATATTATGTGGACAGAGGGAAAAAAGGGGATGCTTGATTCAGGGGGCTTATAAAAGGTTCTCCTGAGTGGAAGTCAAATGAGAAGAGATTCAAAACATCTTACAATGTCTGTAATATACCACCAACCCACACACAACCAGTTGACTAAGGTCAGATTTGAACACCATACCTATTTACAAGCTGCATTCTATACAACATAAAACTAGTGTCATTGCACAAGTTTAACTTACACTTTGTCAGAGTGCACTTCATAGAGGATGACATCATCAGTGTATGCTGAGAAGAAGATGTTGAGAGGAGTGTCTGACATAGCTGTGGACTCACATCCTAGTGTAAACTTGTTTCCAGACTGATAATTAAAGGAAACAACACAAAAGTTGAATGCTGTGAAATTAGAGCTCCTCTCTAGTTATACAAGCTAGAAAACACAGCACTTAATGCTAGTGCCACTGCAGATATCTAAAGTGAATACTGCCAGGGTGCATTTTATAGAGAATAACATCATTGGTGTGTGCTGAGAAGAAGATGTTGCGAGGAGTATCTGGCATAGCTGCAGACTCACATCCTGGTTAAAAAACTGTCACCAGGCTGACAGTTGAATGAACACACACACACACACACACATTCACACACACACACACACACACACACACACACACACACACACACACACACACACACAAACACACACACACACACACACACACGTTGATTGCTGTGAAATTAGAAGCCCCCATCTAGTTATGCAAATTAGAAAAAACAGTACTTAACACTAGCAGCACCACACAGATGTGAGCTTAACAATGTCAGTGTTCACTTTACAGAGGATGACATCCTCATCGTATGCTGAGAAGATGTTGGGAGGATTATCTAACATAACTGTAGGCTCACATCCCTTTATAAGATTGTCTCCAGAGTGATACCTTATGGAAGACAGCAATAGGTAGGCTTATGTGCTGACATGAGTCTACACACACAGACACACACACGCACACACGCACACACGCACACACGCACACACACACACACACACACACACACACACACACACACACACACACACACACACACACACACACACTAGTGAACTGGTGTGAGATTAGAACCCCTACTTATCTTCTTACACAAGATACAGTATAGTGAAGGCAGCAGGACCTGGACCCATGCTCATCTGACTAGGCACACACCCAATAAGACATAGATACACACACACACAAGTTGACTATTGTAAGAGTAGAAGCCCTATCTATCTAGTTACATAGGCTAGAGAACATCTCTTGTCTATCTTTCTTTGTAGCACAGTCTGTAAGAGCAGCAAACTTCTCGTCAGAGTATGAGTGAGCCAGGGTTTATATCCAGATGATTCTCTCTGTCTTTTTTTTTTTTACAAACAGTGTCATGATGCCATTAACTAAGTAAATGTGATCAGGACTGCAAAATAATTATCAATGACTACATTAAAGTATATGTCTTCATCAGCTGTATCATTAATGCCTATGTCAATACAGTTCTACAACTAGTAGCTGCTATGCAGGTGCAACTGCAAATCACAAGTTAATTTTGTCTACATCTTTCTATAAATGACACAGTGTTTTACATCTTTTGAAATGATTAGTGTGTCTCACAAAATATGCTAACTATTTGTGTAGGACCAGATGGCCTGAGAAGTGTTTGTAGTATGCTTCCTCATGGTACGGACAATTTCTACATCGCATTCCATGAACATTTCATCCATCACCCTACTAAAGATGTTACAGCATATTGTGATGAGGCGGAGGAGGTGATGACAGGCACAGGGCTGTAGAAGAGGAACAAGGTACTGTCCTGACACATTCATAAATATCCTAATGATGTGTTTTCCCAGTCAGAATATATCCTGTTTTGTAGCATGAATTGCATGAGATACATATAGAGGAGATATAGAGTGACAAGAATTAAAACATCCTTATACATCTGTTTGAAGAAGATGCGGGGCATCTGAAATATAATAGTGCCATGTGGAAATTGATTTCTGACAGTTATATAAACTGTGGCCCACATTATTGTTTACTTGATATGCAGATGTATCACATATATGTAGGAGAAGGGGTAGACAGATGGTTAGGGAACAGATGCAATGTATCATACTTAAGTAGGAGAAGGAGTATTCAGATGGCTAGGGAACAGATGCAATGGATCATCATTATATAAGAGAAGAAGTAGGCAGATGGATAGGGAACAGACACAATGTTTCACACTTATGCAGGAGAAGGGGTAGACTGATGGATATACAGCAAATACACAGGACAGATACCTCTAAAAACAGTCCTTAAGAGCATCCCCTACAGTGCTGAGTTATAAGCCTCGACAAGACGCAAAGGTACATTTATACATCTGATCATCCCCTGAACATGACAGAAAGGGAATCCTACAGCAGATTTTTAAAACTTGCACACTACAGGGGCCCTGCTAACCTATTGAATCAAGGTAACATGTTGGTATTATCAATCAGTAGAGTCATGTCAGTATGCAGAAACCATGAGATGACCTTTGCACACAAGTAAAGAGGGGTGGGAGTGAAGGGGTGAATACAAGGATTGATGGACATACACATAAAGATTTGGTGTAAGGGAACATTCATATGTGTTTTTTTTGTGTGTTCTTATTATTAATCTGCCATGTTCTGTAATATGTAGTGGATGATATAGGGGTACAGAAGGGTTAGGAGAGGGACAGCAGGCTTATGACAAACAGAACAATGTTGGATAATATCTCCACTAGAACTCATAACTGTGGCATATATCAGAGACATATAACATCACACTAAGAAGTGATATGAGATGCATCTGGAATCACATCCTTGAATTATGGTCTAAGACTGTTATAGTACCTTTTTCAAAGTTGTGCCTTTACTCTGCTTTAATTCTGTGTTCCTCTAGAACAACAGGTTTAAGCAGTATTGCATGGAAGTAACTGGACTAGTGCAGCAGATGGCAGAAATTCACCAGGTTTTATCATAGGATGTGAACAGCCATTCACTGCCACTCAGCATTAATGTGCAATGCCAAACTCTCTGCAAATGCAGAAGACAAAAACTGAAGACTTTTTTATGGGATATTTCTGGCCATGTGTGTTGTGTGTGAATCTATTTTTTGACCAAATTAAATGTGTGAAAATGAGGCTGACAGGAAAGTGGTGAAATGGAGAGGTAAGTAGAGGAAGAAAAAAGGGGAAGTAATTCAGGTGTTTGCAGGAATGGACTGGGATAAAACCATAGATATCCACTTCGTCATCAGAAGTATACAAAATGTAATGAATTTGGACTGTCACCGCAGCATAGATGGGTGACAAGTACACAATGATGTTGTATAGTCAAATGGATCAAATCAAGTGTGTCAGGAAGACACAGATGGAAAGTGGAGAGCTATGTATGGCAAATTTTTTTTTTTTTTTTTTGTGGAACAGGTGCCCGTTGTTTTTCATTGCAAAAAGAGAAGAATGCTAAGGAAGGGACCTATGAATATGAGGAACATGTAGGTAGGGTAGGTGAGAAAACAATTGCAGACAGAGCATACAAGATAGAGACAGGGATGGTGATAGACAGAAAAAGGTTGGAGACATCATGACTGAGAATAACTAGAGGACATTGGAAGCATATGCCCATCAAGTGTGGGAACAGTGAGAATCTAGTCCTCACCCTCAGAACTGTAATCACTGTTCCCTCCCTTAACTGCATGTGAGACTGCTTGACATGGGAGACTTTTATAATTTTTTAGGAAAACCTTCTCCACTTTGTTAATGCAGGCACCAAGGTCACACTTTATCAGATCTCACACCATTCCTGGCAGCTATGGGTGGTGGAAATAATCACCGCCTCCACCAGTACTCCCACAGGGTACCACTTTATCATTAGCCAGGGCACTGCTATCTGATAAGAATGAACATGGTAAGGCAGGAGTTGTGGAGGCAGTACTGACAAATTTCAGTCCCGAGGTGCTGGCTGTTGGTGAGGCATCAGGTGAAGGGTCAGCAGGCCAAGCCCCAACAGTTGCTCCACCTCACTCTGCTGAAGTGCATTTTTTTTTGGCAGAAAGGTATGACATCAGAAGGGTGTGATTCAAAGTATTCCCCACCAAAAACGAGGAAGATAAGGGGTGGGAGGAGACAAAAAGCAAAGGGATGATAAGAACCATGATATGTCAAATTCATTCTTTATTACACTATTATCCTAGCTATAGAGCTTTCACACTCCCAAAAATCATTGTGAATTGTTGCAAGTAATCCTTGGAATATGCATATATTCCATAGATGATAAGCAAAGACAAACATTGCCAAACAAACAGGAAGGGAGTTTAAGAAAGAGCAATGATGATGTGAAACTTGGCAGTGATCTTTGGCATGTGTGACTCTATACCTGGTCACACAATGTCCAATGATCAGCAATTAAATGCTCGATGGTTTGGCTTTTAAGTCTTGACTTTGGAGGGATCAATGGGACAACTTGGCACATATCTTGTTGGGATTTAAAGACTGCCAAAAGTAATTTACACAAGATATGATTCAAACCTAAGTAAAAGAAAATGTATACATTTCCCCAAAGGTGTTTATTCCTCATTGCCACAGAAGACATGTTTGTCATCCGTGGTCATTAAAGATATACAACTTAAAGAGTGACATGTACTATACTTCAAATAGACCTGTATGTGTATGACATTAAAAGTTCCTGGCTCATGTATTCTCAGCTGCGATGCAGGACTAATGCCTGACAATATATTGGAAAAGGATAGGTTTGCATGACTTCAGCAATAGACTTTGGAATTATGATACACACCTCACGATACATTTTGTTTAACAGTTAAACTTGAGTTATGAGAGGAGTCATTATGATTGTCATTAAACTACTATCTCCATCAGAGAGACACAACTGCATTTCTCATTACATAACCATCACTGTCATGCTAAACCAGTTACATGTATAATCAACTGGGGTTCATGTCTCAGTCATTAGTGAGCTATGATGCTTACAAAGGTATGTGTATGCAAGCAGTAATGATATCTTTCTGTCAATCAAACTACTATACATAGCTATTGATATGTAGTATTACCTTTATAATCAAAGTTTTGGGGTTAATGACAATGTGACACCCTTACTAAAATGTAGAGTTTGCTGGATTTAAACCCTGGATCATCTATGGTCTGACCATGAATTCATTGTACTTACACCTGGTACCACACCGAAAGCTAGGCCACTGTTGTATTTTCTCCACTCAGTACTGTCCAGAGTGCTGACAGCTGTGCATCACTACTAGACCTGTTTGTGTAGAAGAAGGTGTACAAACTTATATTTTTCACTTTTTTTCTTAAGCAGTGAAATGTCTTTACAAGCAGGTATGGAAAGCCCAAATTGAAAAGGCAATAGTAAACACATATTACTTGTGTAAGTACTCATTATGAACCCCTCACTAAACATATCTACTGTGGGACTCAACCTGTGCTTTACCTGTATTTTATCTGTTTTAGCTCACAGTATTAACACCTTAGAAAGTTAAAGGGGCTATAAATACCCTCCTCCTCTTTGCCTGTGGTCTATCTGCAGTAGCAGCAGCACAGACTTGAGCCTGTTACACATACTCATGCACAAGAGCAGCAGCAGCTCCTGACATTCTTTCCAGTATAGTTTCTGCGACTGTATTCCAAAAGTTTTTGGATTACAGGACAAATTGCTAGATGAAATGTATACACATCCTTTCTATCTTGCTGAATAGTTACACCATCTTGGATTCATTGATTAGCATATAATGCAGCTGTTTATGCACTAATTAGCATACTATGATGTTTACATGGTTTGCATGGCTCTACACTTTATGTAGAGCCTTTTAAAGAATACAAATCGGTGTGCTATCATATGTTTGTACAATAGCAATGTGAACAAGACATGAGCAAGCCATATAGGGTTTATTGAATCCAGACAATTTTTTTTCCATTTTTTTTCAGCATTTGGATGCATACAGATGGTTGGGATGGTTATGATATACTTTTCTTCTTCTTCTCCTGTTTAACACTTAGGCAATAAAACATTTTGCTTCTATGTTAATTTTTCTTTTTTTTTGCTTCAGTTTCATTTTTGTCCATTTTTTTAATGTTAGCATTTTATGTAAATTGTGATGATTTGTTTGTTTCAAATATTTTCTCAGTTTCTTTCATCTATATCATATTTATGTCCCAGAGCTGACATCCATCAAGCCCCTGTCTCAGTTGCCCATTCATTCACTACTGAGATCAAAGATCTGGTGTACATTCATTCCACTGTAGGACATTATCCACCAAAGCCTGTTTTTCTCCTCTTAGCAAGAACTACCTAAAGCACAGTCACCCACCTGGCAAACATGAGGGGAGTTTCTACATGTAACTATTGCCCATTTTTGTTGATATGATCACTCATGTTATGACAGGAGGCACTTGTGGCTCTCTGCAGGATCATGCATATCCTCATCCATGCACCCTGTAGGAGTACTATGATCAGCTCAGAAAGCCATGGTCACAACCCTCCTCACCCACATACATCTGTGCCAACACCCAAGTCACTATTCAAACTCAGTTTTTTTTATGTCATAGTCACAGAATTATCTCTCTGTACTTGAGAATCAAGTCTGCTATATGATAAATTTAACAGAATCAAGTAATCCCATAAGTGAAATCAAGTTTTGTCATATCTGAGGAATGCAGAGGAATTCTTTTTCTTACAGGATTTAGTAAGGTTTTTAAGTTTATTCTAAATCATGGTACTACAAACTTACCTGGAGAGGCAAAGCTAATAATCAGAAACAGAGCAGTGTATTAACTAATTTATTTTATGCGATTGAGGGAGACCTCTGCTGGCCCACTTTAAATGCAACATTTTGTTGCTGGTTCTCTTTATGCTACATGAAAGAGGTATGATGATTTTTAGAAGATAATGTTTCGGGCATCTAAAAAGTATGTCATGCCCAACTTACACAAACTGATAGGCTTAGACTGATATAGTCATCCAGCCTGGCCAATGTGCCAGGATAAGGATGGTAATAGTTTATAGTAATACATGGAACATCTCATGGCCATGATTGTTTGTAGAATTAAGAACTCTTAAGTAAAGCAGCAAAGCAGGGAAACAACATACTCATCTTTCTGATAAGTTGAACAGTTTCAAAAAATATTTGTTATTTCTTGTCAAGGTAATTTTGAGATAACTTACAAGTTATTTTAGGAATTAATTTTGTTCATGACTGATTTAAGATATTTCCTTTTAGAATGTTTTATTTTTATCTATAATTCAATTAGAACTCTGAAGTATAATGAACACTCAAATTTTTGTTAGAAAAATATCTCATTCTATTGACTAAAGGCATTGAGGTCTTCACATGAATGTATATGATAAACACATTGTGATATGGAGGTCCCTTCTTACTAAAAAATAAATGCTTAGCAGATGATTTTCATTTCAAGTGAACCAACTCAAGTTTATTTTTTATGTTCTAGCTGTTGTATAAAAGAAATAAAAAACAGCCACATTTAAAACCACATAAAATTTAGTGCATTCATCAGTTTTAATGGTATACTTCATCAGAATAATACAAAACTGTTTAGTCGTTAAAAATTTTACCATAAAATATGTATAATCAAAAAGTCTTAAAATATTAAGTTATAAATATTTAAACATCCATAGTACAGTAAAATATTCATAGATTTAAGTTTAAAGAAACATTTAATATTTTCTACTTAATTTAACTCAGGTGAAATATTAAAATTTAGCTGGATTTCTCTTATTATCTCAATTTTTCTCAAGGAGGGTTGCTAAACTAACACCTTTTTCAGCGTCTTCAAAATTTCACATACTTTATATGTCTATATAATCAGTAATTTTCCTTACAATTCTTAATAGCATAAATGTACTTATAAATATATTTGCCCAGTGTCTTATCTGTTGTAGAAAGCATTGGATGTATCACATTGAGCGTTATAAACCAAATTACTGTTCAGATGCTATATTCTATATTGATGATCCAGTTATTAATTTATGTATTTATCTATCTATCTTTGTTTACCAGGAAGATCTGATTGAGCTTTATCCCATTTTCAGCAGACAGCCTGGGAGAAAAGCTTCACATGCAAATATATTTAAAGACAAAAAAATGCCATTTTCTAAAATACATTGAGTTTACATGAAAACACAATTATACGAAAACATTTAGAATACATTATATAGCATACAACATCCTATGAATTTAAGGAAATACATTTTTTTTCATGATGTAGCCAGTTACAGAGAAAGTAAGGAGATATCCACATTATGTAATACATACATTGTCTATCAGCTGGAGATACAGAGAAGGGTATCAAATGCAGCAAATGATTTAGCAGGTGGCAGAACATAAAAAGAGACGAAGTTACATGAAACATTAGGTAGATTGAGGTAGAGAGCTTGTATAGACCTGGATTAAAGAACTTAAGAGTTAGTGGAAGTTATCTGGCAAATGGAAGGTTTGCAGTAGAGAAGGTAGGTAAAAGGTGGAGTGGAAGCCTGTAGAAGAATAGTGTAAATGACTGTTGTACGAGAATCTACAGACAGATTTCTCAGTGACAGAGATATGAAGTTACTGCATAAGATAAGGATCCTGAAAGATTAAGGGAGTGTAATTTGAAAGGTAGAGTTTAGGTTGATTATGGGGGGTAGACTGGGGCAGTGCATGAGCACAACCAGTTATTTAGCAGGTGTTTCGTTAGTGATGTTTTGAAAACAAGCATTGTGTTTACCTATCTTATTTGAGGGGGTTTGTTTCCCGACTTTTCCTACCGGTTTATAGTATAGTGAGTCTCCTACTCTGTTATTTGGTTTTGTAATGGATAGAAAAGCTTTGTTGTTGAATAGTAGGGCTTGATTAGTGGTATATGGTTGTAGTATTCCTTTTTGAGCTATACATTTTTCTTTGGAGTTTATTAGTTTATGGGCTCTAATAAGTTGATAGTAGTTGAGGTGCTTTAAGTTATACCCAGTTAAGGCTTTTTAGTGCTATGCAATGGTGCTTTTTCTGAGGATTAGTATGTGTAGCAAATTTTGCAATTTTGTTATAGGCTGTCTCTAGTTAATTTTTGATGGTTATGTTAAGATTTGTAAAGATGAGTGAAGCACAGAATAGGGACAGAAATATGTTTGTGCTATGGTTTTGCTGGAGTTATTGAGCAATTTCCTAATCCTGTAGAGGGATCAATGTTTTCAGTTTATTTTTTGATGGCTAGGAGTAGGTGTTGGTCATATCTGAGATTATCTTGCTTTTTTCCCACTTTTCTGAGATTTAAACAAGTTCAGTTACAGATTTGCTGTTCTGAACTGTTTGTAAGTTTCTTGGAGGCCATTGTTTGCTTGGGCTAAAGGGAAGTCTCTGTGTTCATCAGTGGCAGTGAAAAACATTGAGCAGCCTGCCTGCCCCTGTGGGAGTGGTTACTGCCTTGAAACTGTAGTTTTATTGGCCATTTTGGGTCAATTCCAAACTCCTTGGTCTCCCTCTCTTAAAACCCAATTGCCTTGTGGTTTTGGCATCTTTTCAGACTTGTTGGCTGTTGGTGAAGCACCCACCAAGAGGAGAAAATGCTGAGTGAAGAAAGGAGCCACTTTTGAGATTTTAAGTATTTTGCTTCAGATTATTTGTTAAGTTTTTCTGCATTGCCGCCTACTTTTGAGCATTTTCTGGCTTGTTAAACTTGATTTATGTGTTGGTAACTGTATTTAGAACACAACCTAGAGCTGATTATTGAATTTCCTGCCTGCACTTATTTTTAAATCGTTTTTTTTCTGAAAACGTGCATTTTATCTGTCTCTGGCCTAGCACTCAAGTGTGGGGTCATTTACTGCACTGTTCTAACTTGTTGATACCTGTTAACCTCTGCTTTCCTTAAAAACAACAAAAAAATAAAAGAAATCTTGCTTTTTTCCCAATTTTCTGAGATTTAAAAAAGTTCAGTTACAGATTTGCTGTTCTGAACTGTTTGTAAGTTTCTTGGGGGCCATTGTTTGCTTGGGCTAAAGGGAAGTCTCTGTGTTCATCAGTGGCAGTGATAAACATTGAGCAGCCTGCCTGCCCCCATGGGAGTGGTTACTGCCTTGAAACTGTAGATTTATTGGCCGTTTTGGGTCAATTCCCAACTCCTTGATCTCCCTCTCTTAAAACCCTCATTTGCGCGGCTTTGCACATTTTTGCGCATAGCGCAACATCGGGCAGCGCCACCTAATTGGGTTTAAACTATTCCTGGCTCCACGAAGTCTGCTCTTCACTTTTTCCCTTAGAACTGCTCTATCTCTCAAAGTAACCACCATATTCTCATTCTAAGGCCCCTCACTGGTCCAAATAAGTAATTTTACAAGTTAGCACTAATAAACCATAAGCACTACTTACTCTTATACTCTCTACGATTACCTTGTCCCCTATTGGTCCATTTTAATTCAGTTCCCTATATTACTCTAGCATGTCCAAAGGTCAGTCAATGGTTTCCTCTCCAGTCCAGCTGGTGAATCTGGGAATTTTGAGGCAATGTTACAACTGTTTCATGTACACGGACAACCCTCTCCTCCTCCAAACAGGTTCCAATATATGTGAGAGATGCAACCATACTGCCAAACTGGAGGCTGAGCTCTCTCATCTCAAAACTGGTGTAACCAGTCAGGAGGAGTAGGTAACCTCGCATAACACAATTCCAGTATCACATAGTCCCACCACAACAGCGAACCAAACGCATAAAACACAAAAACATACTCGGAGGCTCTAAATATAAATCTACCTAAGCAACAGAGACCTCCAAAGCAGACATCCAAGCAAACGCTACCCCAAAACAAAACACATACAACATATAGCACACAAAGTCAGTGTGCCAAGCAGTCACAGCCCTTAAGGCTGAATAACACACCTGATACTCTTGTAATAGGTGACTCTATTGTCAGACACACTGACGTCCCGTTCACCAGGCTGAATAAAGAGAAGGTCACAGTGAGCTGCCTGTCGGGTGCTAGGATCCGCCACATAATGCAAGCACTCAGGTCACTCCAAAGCAAATACAAATATGACTCAGTCATTGTACATGCTGGCATGAATGACCTGAAACGTACCTCCCTCGACTACATGAAAAGAGACATAGAGGAGCTCTCTGATCATGTAGTCCAGGCCGGTATGACCCTGACATTGAGCAGCATCTTACCTTCACCTAGAATGATGCCACAGTATAAAGACAAAATGAGCGAGTTTAACAATTGTCTAAAACTTTGGTGTCATTCAAAGGGGATCCAGTGTCTGTCAGACTGGGATGACATGCTTGACAAGCCACACTGCTTCGCTAGGGACTGCTTGCACCTGTCACCCCTGGGCTTTCGGATATTGGCAAAGGCTCTTGCCACCCCCATAGTGCCTTTTTTAGGCAAGGCTCAAAAGTCAAACCCACCTCCATAGACAGCACAAGGAAGAAGAAACTAAGGGTAATGCTGCTAAACGCCAGAAGTCCTAACCTCAAGATGCATGCACTCGAAGCTCTCCTCAGTATGGAGAACATCGATATCTGTGCAGTGACAGAAACCTGGTTCAAGGCTCCAGAGAGCACCCCAGCACTACCAGGTTATACCTCATATCATGCTTTTCGACCCCAAAACCCGGACCGAACCACAAAAGGAGGGGAAGTTTCCATATTTATCAAGGATATCAACAGCTCCATGTTAGTGGCATTGCACAAAGTATCGGAGACCATCCATGTGCAACTGACAGTGGGCAAGACTGCTTTTCAGTTTATAGCATCCTACAGACCACCCTCTCAAAGTCAGGAATCCCACTCGGCTTTCCTGAAAACATTGGAGAACATGAAGATCTCTCCGAACACCATTATATTGGGCGACTTCAACTACCCAAACATAGATTGGGAGCATTACTCAAGCCCCAGCACCTTAGCCCAAAGGTTCCTGGAATTTATAAACTTGAATGCTATGGAACAACTAGTCACCACTACCACAAGAGGGGAAAACATACTAGACCTGACAATTACCAACATGGGGACTCTATGCTCCATACCAGAAGTATATCCCTCATTGGTAAGATCAGACCATAAATTAATTTCACTGGATATCCACATCCCGACCCCATCCCCAGCCCAGAAAACCACAGTGAAAAACTTCTCAAAAGCGAACTTCACACTTCTCAAAACCAAAGTGGAATCCTTCAAGGCCCCAGAGCCAGTGGAAACTATGGCCCAAACTGCAGAATCCTATATAAACGCATTCTGCGGACATCTCCAGGAATGCATGGATCATGCTATCCCAAACAAAATCAAGACCAATCATCCAAAGGCAGGCGTCCAGTCTGGTGGACCCCAGCCATAAATAAACTGTACAACAGAAGGAGGAAGCTACTACATGATAGAGCAAAATCCCTAAAAGGGAAGGCATCTCTGATCAGTACTAGCAAAAAATTACGATCCCTCATAAAATCCTCCAAGGCCAGATTCAAGAGAAAAATTGCACAGGACACTAAAGACAATCATAAGGCTTTTTTCAGTTATGTTAGGAACCTGGGATGCAACTCCCAGACTTGTTCTGAGTTGATTCTAAACAACAAAAAATACACTGAACCCACAGACATCGCCAATATCCTGGCAGACAGGTTCAGTGCAAACTTCTCCACCCCCTCCCCTCCAAAAGAGCAAGTATCTATCCCGGCAGAGTGCAGCCTCCCAAACTTCTCTGATGCTCAGGTGAAGGCCGCCCTCTCCAAAGCAAAAAACACTGTTTCCATGGGACCAGATGGTGTCCCGGGTTGTGTCCTACAAGAACTCCAAGAAGAACTAATCCCTCAAGTAAAACTGCTGTACAATCTCATCCTCACTACAGGATATGTGCCCAAAGAATGGCGTACAGCAACAGTGGTCCCACTCCACAAAGGTGGCACCTCTGCGGACCCTGGAAACTATAGCCCCATAAGCCTGACTAGCCTAGTATGCAAGGCTATGGAGAGGATCATCATGGAACTCATAAACAAAGACATTGGGGACCTACAGACACTAGATCCTACCCAATCTGGCTTCGTCAAGGGCAGATCCTGCCTTTTGAACCTGGTCGACTTCTTCGAAACAGTCACCAAGGCCATAGATGAAGGGAAGGTAGTCCACACAGCCTATCTCGACCTCGCAAAGGCATTTGACACAATACCCCACTCAGGCATCATAGATAAGCTATCCAGCCTAAATATAAACCCCTATGTCACAAGATGGGTCGCAAACTGGCTCAAAGACAGAACCCACAGAGTCAGAGTTGCTGGGGCCATGTCAGGCTCGAAACCGGTCACAAGTGGCATCCCACAAGGTTCTGTTCTGGGACCTCTCTTGTTCGGTATTTACTTTTCTGAGGTACAGGCCAACGTGGGAGGACTATGGCTCACCAAGTTCAGAGATGACTGCAAACTGGGTGCCATAATTGACTCTCCAGCTGACACAAACATCCTTCAAAAAGGTCTCGCAAAGATGGATAACTGGTGCCAAAGCCATGGTCTAAAGCTAATTGCCAAAAAGTGTATAGTCATACCCTTTGACAAAAACAATGTGCCCACAAATTACCACATAGGTGGTAACCCATTAAGTACAGAGAAAGTAATTAGGGATCTGGGGACCCAAGTTGATAGCAATCTCTCCTTTGAGAACCACATTGTCAAAGTGGTTAGAAAGACCTTCTACATAGCCCACCTCATCATGAAAGGATTCACATCTAGATCAAGAGAGGTAATCATGCCCCTTTATTCATCCCTCATCAGGCCCATCATAGAATACAATGCCCCCTTTGGGATGTACCTTACCTGACACCTGCAGCAATTAGAAAGACCCCAAAAGTACCTCACCAGGAGGATCAAGGGACTCAAACAGATGCCATATGCTGCTCGGTTAATCTCCAGCTCTACTCAGTTGCATACCGCCTACTTCGAGGTGATCTATGCCTGACATATAAAGCTATGTCCAACCCAGAATTAATGGACATGCTCCACCTCAGTAAATCTAAATCCCTTAGAGCCACGCACTCGAGGGACTTGAACCTCAGCACAGAAATAAATAGAACATGCTGGAGGGACAGATTCATAACCCAGAGGCTCCCTTCGCTCTGGAATAGAATTCCAATTCATGTTATGCAGAACACCTCACTGGTTCTCTTCAAGAAGAATCTTGATGAGTGGATGGGGGATCATAGGTTTGTCCTGGGGATTACTTCCGTGTCACTATTAGACAGAGGCACAGTAAACTAAACTTTAAAAAGGGCACAGTATACTCAAATCAAGGGGTGGCATAAGCCAAACACAATCGGGCTAGGCTTATAAATGCCCCAGGGCAGATAGCCTAGTATGAACCTATGAACCTATTACTCTAAGGAGTTTTGCGTGTATTACATATGCTTTTTTGTTTTGTTGGCTGATTGGACATGTAAAGATTGTTTTTGGTTTTAGTTTTTAAGAGTGAAAAGCATAAGTTGTTTTTTTAGCATTTAAGAGCAAACTTGAGCTATCCAGCCAGGAATCTATGGCTAGAAAGGCCTTTTGGGTGTTGTCTTGTAGGCAGGATAGTGTTTTGGCTGAACAGATGAGAGTAGAAAAAACACGATACTGGAGAAAACCAAATGCAAAACACACTGGAACACAACACAAGCAGTTGATGGTGCAAATAATCTTCTTTAATTCATTCTGGTACCTCGGCCTTCGCCTTCTCAAGGAATACATTTGTAATACATAACACCACCCCTTTTATAACACCTCAATATCAAATTTGCATAATTAATGACTTAATCAATTAATCAAACAACCAATTTATGAATAAAAGTGAACATGAACCCATATATTTCACACTCTACTGAATGCATTATTTTTTACTGTTTTTTACTAAATTATTTTCTTATTCAACCTTGTGAGATTTTTTAATTTATGTCATTTGTGTTATGAATTTCATTCCATGTATATCATAAGAAAATTACAAAAAACATTTTCATAATTAAAAACTTTGCTTTTTGAATGAATTCAAAATTGTAAACACATTGATGTTTGAAAATGAACTAATATGTACCCAGTAAAACTGCAAAATTTCATTGATAAAAATCTTAAATAACTTCTAACATGTGATTCATATTTCCATATTCATACCATTTGGAAAGTGAGTTTTGTAATTCAGAATAAATCTGGACTCCATTTCCAATAATTTGTTATGGAACCCTGCATCATCACCTACATTTTTTGGTTTGCCTAACACACAATAGAGGAATCCTTCTGGAACCCCCTTGTGATAATCTAAAAAATGTTTGGCCACGGGACTCTCCAGTCTTTTATGCCTGATGTCCCCCAGATGCTCCATGATTCTAAGTATGACTTTTCTGCTAGTTTGACCTATATACCATTTTTGTTTACTACAACCACAGCCTATAATATACACTACCCCCACTGAATTGCAATCAAAATATTCCAAGGCTTTGTAGTTAACATTATTGATCTTGGTTCCGTCTAAACTTTTTACTTTGCTACAAACTTTACACCTGCCGCATCTGAAGGTTCCCCTCTTGATGTTATTTCCTAAAATGTACCTTGTATTCAAGATTTCTTTTAAATTAGGGTATCTGCCATATGAAAAAGTAACACTGTTTGGAAAAAGACTCCCCATTCTTTCATCGCCAGAAACTATTGGCCATAATTTTAATACTGTTTCCCTTAGAATCTGAGAAAAATGTGAATATTTAGTAACAAAAAATATTCTATCCTTGACAATTTCTGACTCAAGGTTTCTTGACTGTCCTCTTTGAGAAGCAAATGAACATAATTGCTTACTTCTGTCTATATTTCTTTCAAAACTTATTAAACTTTTTAATCCCAATTCTCTCTCAACTTTTGCCCTGGCTGATCTAATAGTAGTTAAAGAATAACCTCTCACAACTAATCTCCTCTCAATTTTATCAAATTCATCACCCACTGTTGTAAGTTCAGAAGTGTTAAAGCCAATGCGTTTGAATTCCCCCAAGGGCAAAGAATTTAATAGAGGTTTGCTATGCATGCTTGAAGCATGCAAAAAATTATCAGCAGCTGTCTCTTTGTGAAAGGGTTTATAGTGAACCATATTATTGGACCCTAAATAAAATTCAATGTCCAAATACTGTATACTTTTGCCCCCCATAAAATATGTGAAATCCAAACCACATGGATTGTTCTTGATTTCCAAAATGAATCTATCAAAATCCATAGGATCACCTCTGCACAAAAAAAGGAGATTGTCTATGAATCTTTTATATTTAACTACTTTGGTCTTGAAAAAATCATTTGTATAAATAAAGGAATTCTCGAAATGAGCCATGAAAAGAACAGCATATGAGGGCGCATAAGGTGCCCCCATAGCTGTCCCCTCATTCTACAGAAAAAACTCTCCCTCAAATTCAAAGCAATTGTGGGTTAGGCAGAATTCTAAGAACTTAATGATGTAGTTTGTCCTTGGTCCTTCACCTAGCACTTTCTCTATGGACTCCAATCCCCAATGTTTGTTAATGCTCGTGTATAAAGATTTTACGTCCACACTGGCCCAGTAAAAATCCTGTTCCCAAACAATGTTTTTCATTTCCTCACTTACTTCCCTAGTATTTTTAACATGAGCTTGAACCTTGTGTAAATGACATTTTAACACTGAGTCCAAGAAAATCCCTATGTTCTGTAAGTATGAGCCTTTGCCTGAAACAATGGGGCGACCTGGTGGGTTCCTTAAGTCCTTGTGAACTTTTGGAATAATAAAGAATCTTGCATTTCTTGGATTCTTTATATGTATCCTTCTTACGTCAGTGGATGTAAAGAACCCTAACCTCTCACCCCTCTCTAAGATCTCTAATAACAAAGAGTGTAGGTTTTGGTCATGTTGGAAGCCAGTTTGGTATAAATTTTATTATCATTTAAAAGCCCCAATGCAACAGAGTTGTACTTTTCTCTGGGCAAGATAACCCAATTGCCCCCTTTATCTGCTTGAGTAAATACATAGTACTTGTTAGATTCTGTCAAAACTGTCAAGGCGTTCCATTCATCCTTACTCAAATTATATGATTTTTTGCTTCTAACAAACTTATCATGCTCATACTCTAATTGCTTATACAGTGTTTTTTCAAAAACACATATAGCTACATTGCTTTTAGGTGGATTAAAATTACTCTCGTAAGGCACTTTTGGAACATCAAATATACCATAGCCTGTGTTAAACCCAAAATAGTCTGCACATAATACATTTTCATCATTAGAAAAAATGTCAATTAAGTCGTTTTGATGTAAAGAAATGTCCATCAAAGAGCTGTCCAAAATTGAATCTGTTATATCGTTTTGTCTTCTAGCTTCCATTTTGGCTTCATTCTCAGCAAAGAATGCTCTTAGATGCAACTTTCTACAAAATTGCTTCGCATCCAACAAAATGTCTGACAAGGAAGGAAAACGGGTAGGAACGAATTTCGTTCCTTTGCATAACACCCCCTTACTTAAATCAGTAATATTACAGTCAGAAAGATTCAAAATGCGAAAGGGCTCACCTTCATTAAATTGTGACTGAAAATCATGAACAGTCTCATTGAATTGTGGCAACAGAATATCCTCACACTGACTGTTCGGAATGTTGGAAATGCTGTTACTGGCAAAACTTTATGCAGTCCCAGTTATATTGCTTTAGAGTTGTTATAAACCATTCAGGAATGAAATTCTGCATATTATGGACTTGTCTGTAGGTTACTTGCTCCTGAAATTTAGCCACTGTCTGATAATATAGGTGGGTAGACATTCACTAATACTGCCTGATAAAGTTATGGTGGTGTTGATGTTGTGGGGCTTATTTGAAACAATCCAATCTACTGTTATTTATTTTTTTGCTAGATGTTTTGTGGGGCCTGCTGGTGAAGTTTAATAGTTGTGAGAATCCATATTAGTTTAGGTCAGGTGAGGTATTTGTTATTTGTTTCCAGTCATTCTTTATATCACCTAAGATTATGGTATATTTTTTGTAAGATGATACAGCCTCTTTAGGACTTCTTCAATTGTGGCTAGACTGTTTCCAGGAGGAATGTATAGTCATACTAGGCAGATAGATTTACTGTTATTGAGCTTGAGGTGGATAATTAGAATTTAAGTGTTTTAAAACTCTGAAGTAATTTGAGGATGTTGGATTACTTCTATGGTGTTTTTTTTTTAAATATTGCTACTCCACCTCCTCTTTTTGTTATTATGTCTAACATGATTATGTTATATCCAAGGGGAGTATTTCATTACTAATTATTTCAGTAGCTATAAGTATTTGGGGGTTATATTGTGAGAGGGCTGTGTGGAGATCATGGGGCATGTTAAATTTCCTTTTAAAATTTATGTTTAGGAGAAATATGTTGTGAACCAAGTTGTGTTTGAAGAGATATGATGTGTTGAATGGTTGTGGTTGGTTCTGTCTGTATCTTGGTGCTTGGGTCAGGGTTGGGGTGAATATTCCCAATTTGGAGCAGCTTAGTTATGGTATACAGATATGTGCAGAAAAGTCTAGCCTTTTTATATGTATGTAGATAGACAGAGAATGGTGAGTTACTGAGCTTTAAGTGTTTAAATGTGTGTTTGTTTAGCAATGAGTGCGGATATTAGTTAAGGAGATATGTTTGAAAAATGGGGTGTATTAGAGGGCTGTTGTGGTTGTGGATTTGTGGGAGAGAAACTGTGTACACGTAACTGTGACTGTAAGATTGTGGTGAGTATGAGAAGAGTGAGTAGTGTTATCATGATTGCAAAAGAAAGTTTTGTTCTTGAAAAAAATGTAAGACATCATGTACTTCATGATAGTAGGAGTAGTGTTTCTTTTAGTAGAATTGCTAGATTATTTTGTTGTGTATGTTCATGGTTGTTAGGATATATTATTGAAGGTTGCAAGAGAGAGACAGGGTTGAGTTCTTAATAGTGATGGAGGATGGGGAGGTGTTGCTACTGGCTGCTATTGGTTAATTGTGAAATGTGGTTGTGGGTTGGGAAGTATAAATGTGGGTGCAGTACGGATGGGTGGGAATTGGGGATAGGGTAGGGTAGGTGAGTATAGTAGTGCCTGAGCAGAACAAGGGTGAAACAGTCAGGATAAACAATCAGTAATGCTGCATTTAGAAGTAAGGTGAGCTTATTAAGACGATATTACAGAGATTACCACAAGCAAAGTGTATTTTATGCCAATGTATCTGGTAGCGAACTAAATAGCAGCAGACAGCACTATGTTAACAAGTATCTTGAGGTAAACTGTCTTACTAACCTTGAGTTAAGAATGGAGACTGACCTTTACACAAGTTTTTTTTTTTGTGTTTTGTTTTTTTTTTTGTTTTGTTTTTTTAGGTTTTCCACCTAGTATAAGATGTCACTGCTACAAATAAGGTACTTAATCAAATATGTTTTATTAATGTTTATTTTCAGGATATAATATTGTTTGATAAGTAACTATTGGGTGGAAGAAAAATATTGATTTAGTCTGAGTGGAACGGGCTGAAGTCCTCTAGTGGTGTGCACTCAGTAAGATAGCTGGATTCATTAAATAGAAAGAATCGCCTTCAGTAGATCGAAATACCACATAATTGAAATTTATTTTTATAAGCTTAGATGACCATAATTTAAAAAAAGTAGAAATATACTTTGCTAAATTACAAAGAATGAAACCCAACTCCGCATGTCAGACAGCAGCCAGAAGTACTGCATGGAGATTGTGGATACAAACAAAAAGTAACTAATACACTTAAATACAAAATTAAACAAATAAATAAATATTTTTCAAAGTGTTTACAGAAGGACAAGACCCCCTGCACCCCCATGTGGGTGGCTCTGCCCCCACACCCCCTGTAAATTATATATGCCAACCTGGAGATTGCACTATAGTGGGGAAAAGGGTACATTTCCTGATCCTCACTGTTTCACAATTTCCATTAACAACCATTGAGAAATTACATTTTTAATTTAAATTTACATGTAGTACTTACTTTTTCTTTCTATCTGCTTTCTCCATGCAGTACTTTTTGCTGCTGTCTGACATGCACAGTTGTCTTTTTTTTTTTTGTAGTTTCAGCAAAGTACATGTTTGCTTTTTTTTAATTTACGGTCATCTCTTCTCATAAAAATAAATTTCAATGATGTGGTATTTTGATCTACTGAAGTAAATCCAATACAGAGTACATCAACAGCTTATGAGATGAATATTAATCATACTTAACTAGGAATAATAAAGGCCGACTGTGAAACAAAATAGCTGACTTCAGATCAATTTCCATCTTAAATTATGATTACAAAATAATTAGACTGATTAATTTTCAATTTGTGAAAACTTAATTTTTATTAGTTTCCATGGCAATTTAGGTTTATATCCTATATGAAAATTTCAGAAGCAATAATTTTATGGTAGACTATATTGTCTTCACTGATACGAAAATGGTTAGACAGGAGATTTCTGTGGTCAACTAAAATGCAATCAAACCTCTGCCATAATAAATAGGGAATTTAGTTTTCTGGCAGTGAGATACTAAGAATTTCTGAACCAGCACACTCCTTTTGTGTGTAATCTCCATAACAGTATGGTAGCTAATATTCTGATAAATTGGTATAACACCTCTATTGTTATAACCCAGGTAACAATCAGTACCACAAGAAAATATATGCTCTTGAGCAGAAAACGAAAAAATAATATGATCATAAAATAAAACTGCTGCTCAAGACCAAAGCCATGCAATCAAAGTACACTGAATCTCTTCGGACAATGGACATATAAAAAATAATAATAAGCAGCAAATTACAAGTCTCTTCAGACCAAAGGTATGTAAATATTCACCACAATCATATAAGCGGTGACAAAGCATACAACAAGTCTCTTCAGACCAAAGGTATATAAATATTCACTGCAGTCATATAAATGGAGACAAACAGCATACAACAAGTCTCTTCAGACCATGGATAAATAAACATTCCAAGTTGAAAACATAAAAGGCTCTGTGAATCCTTTATGAAGCAAATCCTTTTATTAACAGATATCTGGTAAGCGCTTTCGCCGAGTGGCTTTTTCAAACCATAAAAATATTTTTATATTTCCATGGGCATATGGCACGATGTTGCCTATTCCATTTTTTGTTTGTCATTGTAATCAATCCATTAATTTACCAATAAAGTTAATATGTTAGCTGATGCTTCCATTGGGTTCCCGCCATACTCCATGATTTTTTATGTTTAAAATATATTATTAATTTTTCCTACTTAATCCAATTTTATTTCCTGATTAAAGGAACCAGTTATGTTATTTTCTCCATAATCAATGTACAGAAACACTGATTCTGCATTTTTCCTAGAAAAATGCCAGTAAATCCTAAACTTGAACTTTGTAAATATTGGAAAAACAGAATTCTAATGGAATTTAGCATTTTTGCATAGAACACTTATTCACTGTAATATTTTTTAAACATATTTACTACTTATAACAGTACCAGTTTGATTTCTCGACTACTGTTTACCCAGAATCTTTCATAATGTTGCATAAATACATAAATACACCAGAATATTCTGATGAAATCAAGTAATGACCAGAAATTAAATTTAAAAATCACGTGTATTTTCTGGATTTTATCTCATAAAAAATTGTAATTTCATTTTTTAACTAATTGTAAATCAGCAACCTCATGTATCATGGCTGATTGCCTTCAATAACCTAAATCAATCAGTTATGGTAGCTGTTCAAATAAACATTTTAGGGGCAGTCTTGGATGATGAATTTTCATAAGCTTGGAATTAAAATGTGATTCTGTATTAAGTATGGTAAATGACAGGCATGGCATTTGCTGTGAATATTGTTTTTCATGAAATGGTTCCATTAAAATTTTGAAAGCATATATCTAATTAATAGTAATTCTCCTGTAAAAAAATCACATGATAGGCAATTCATCTTTTCTAAGGCAGAAATGAGACGTTTTTGATATTTTGTTTTCTGGAAAAGAAACATCTAGAATTTGTGGGAAAGCCTTAGTTAAGTATTTGAATTAAAAGATATTTATACTGAGGTATGTGTTAGAGTAATTTTAATAAGTTTTCAGTACACTGTTAAAGCAAACTGGAGGAGACTCGTGCACTTTATATTATTTGCATCACTTGTTAATATATTTTTAAATATATAAAGTAAATAGTCAATAAAATGCATTAAATATATTTTTCAGTTACTTGATATAATGTTGGGACATGAAAAAAATCTTTTTCACCTTAGTCTGGGAAGAGACATGATTATCTTATGGCTTTTTAATGGATAGTTTAAACATGCTGATAAATGCTACTGCCAAATCTTTTTCTTAAATTAAATTTAAAGATCTTGAAATCAGATTAATTACATGACAAAAATGAAGATATTTCTTAGGTAGAAGGAAATAGATTGTACCTACTGTGCTAATTGATGAATGTGAAATTCTGTTCAGGTAAGCAATAGAATATTGTATTTCTCTCATGGATTTATCAATAAAATATTAAATTCTCTAGGGCCTTGTATTTCTCTCATGGATTTATCAATAAAATATAAAATCCTCCAGGGCCTTCACTATGTTTTGTGTTTGATTAGATTTTCAACTGCATTTTTCTGTTGGCTTTGTTGTAAATCCAAAGTACGTGTTACCATTTTTTGTTTAAACTGTCTCAGAACCAAATCTGTTTGATTCCCAGAAAGTTTAATTTAGAAAAAAATAACAAACTAATGTGCATTGAGATAATTTATCATTTGACTTGCTTGATAATTCTGCAAGTTTATAAGATAAATAAAAGAATAAGAGCAGCTATTAGAAGGCTTTATTTAGCTGAATGGAAATCTAAAAATTTATGAGTTTTCTGAAAGGCAGTCTTAGATTATGCTAATGACTTTTTTCTTATATTAGATACTTAAATCCAGAGAGTACATCTGAGTGCATTTAATCTTTCACATTATTTTTGGAACTTTTACTTATGTAAAACCTTATGTGTCTAATGTTATGACCCAATATCTGGACAGTAATCTTTCGTCTTTGCTTTTTATTTATTTTTTTATTTTATAATTCATCAATATTGTATGTGGTTATTATGCATTCATTAAAAGTAGTAAGTTATAGATATTTCTTCCTTTATATTGAGAGGAAATACTTTGGATTTCTGTTTTGTTCAGTTTGTGTTCTGTAAAAGTACATCCAGAAGTTTAACCAAGGAATCACCACTTGATGAATCTAAAAATAAAAAAATGGTGCCAAAGAACACACCAACCTCTAAAACCTTTAATTTATTTTATACATGTAAAGAACATGAAATGGAAGGGGTGGAGTTTATTGCCTTTTTAAGACATGTAATTCATTAGTGTGGCTATTCTGACGAAGTCCTATTGTACTGGGACAAAAACATTAAATATAATCATTGTTTTATTGAATTTTTATCTTGGTTGGATTTAAGGAATTTTTAGAGGTTGGTATGTTCCTGGTCAGTGTATTTTACATCCAGAAGTGAAGTGGAAGGAGGATATGCCCCCAACTATCCTGGTGGGGCCTACCACATCATTTTGCTTAAAGAAATCTTCTGCAGAATTGGAAAAGGGGCACACTTGGAAAAATAGTGTTTTGATAAGCTTCCCTCCATAAAACAGTCTGGTTCCAGATTATTGCTTTATAACAGTTTTGTTTATATTATGTGATGGCACACTAGCAATGAGATGCCATGTTAGGATGAGTATTTATAACTATTATGTTAAGTCAGCATCATCTTTCACATAAAGATTGTAGTGGTCCACTATTAAACCAACAATCCAGGATACAATTAAATTATTAAAGAGCAATGAAGTTCTTTGACTAGAAGATTGCATAATTGTCTTCCAAAAGGCCTTTTAAACATTCTTAGTATATTTTTAGCCAATTATTTAGATTTATAAAAAATATGGTGTGGATCTTGATTTAAAAAACTTAACCCATTTTAATTCTGGTGCATGATACTTATCTTCTATAGACCATATAAATGTAGGCTTGTTGATTTAATTAACTGATTTCCTAAATCATATGATTTTGTAATAGATAATAAATTCAGATTAATTATGCCTTCCATTTTCTGTTTCTCTCTGTCTCTCTCTTTCAGAAACTGGACACACACTCACAAAATAAATAATTGGCCACACTATAATGATAGATTCAATTCTGATTTTCAAACAATATTTAAAAAGTATCGTTTCTCCTTGGTGATACATTTATAAAAGCTATTTTACTGCATTAGCTCTTCCATTCTATTCAGGATATTGTACAAACATAAACTAAAAACCAAACAAGTATACTGTAGTCAGCAGGACCAGAATGACTTCTTGTTAAAATAAATCTAACTTTAATAAAACTTAAAAAAAAAACAGATTGAGCACTTTCATCCCCATCCACTGGGATTTCATCACAATCATTAACACATTTCACCAGCACATTTAAATGTACAATTAATAAATGACGTAACCAGTAGTGTAACTGCAGGCTTTTAAAGGTACCATTTACAAAAGTAGTACAAGTCCACTTTCTCTTAAAACAGTCAGCTAAAAACAATATTAACAACTGTATTCAAATAAGAAAACATGTAAGAAACATATAAAAAATGCAGTATATTTAAATAATATATCTTTTTTCGAAAAACAGCACTTCATAGGTCTTCTAATGCGTCATATCATATCATATCTTCTTTATTTCTTCATATAATGGCTTTTTTTTTGGTTAATATAGGCTTAAGGGAGATGTTTTCATTTAAATCTGTCACTTGCATGGCATATAGTTTTATTTGCCATTCTAATTCCCTTTCTTCTGTTTGGGATCAATAATCCCCACCTCTAGGATTTACTGGGACTCGTTCTAATATTCCAAAATAATAAATCCTAAAACTGGGGCATACCAAAGAATGCTTGAATAAGGCATTATCAAATTTCCTGTTAATATGTGATATTGATGTTCATACACTCGCTCCCAAAAGCATCTTTTGTTTTTTCCTACATAAAAAGCAGGACAAGTTCTACACTTCGCTAGATAGATAACCCCTGTCATTTGACAGTTACCATTCACAAAAAAACACTTTAGACCCTAATTTGTTTTCCAAAGATATTTATTTGGCCTCAATTATATATTTACACTGTGAACATCTACCACACTTGTTTGTACCCTTCTTATTCAATTTTCTGTTGTAATAATCACCTGTATTTGATTCCAAGACTACTTGATATTAATCCCAGTTTTGAATACAAATTAAGGTTTTGGACCTAACATAAATATATTGTGGGGTTACATTTTAAAATATACCAATTAACTTCCACAATGTTCTTCACTTGATTTGTATACATATACTGCTACAGTGAAGGTTCCTGTGAGTATATTTAACACAGCTTGAGTTTGAGGCAATTTTTCTTCCCAAATGTAACATTTATAAGCACTATATATAATCACTTATGTTGTGGAGTAAGCATCGAATGCCATACAAAAATGCACCAAAACCTGTTATAATTAATAAACAAATTTACATAATGAGATATGAAACAGTACACCATCTTACCCCACTGTGTGGGCAGTGTACTCCTTGTATGAAGTCCAGATGCATATAATTTCTCTTTCCCTGACTGTATGCCATATTATCAGGGGAGAGGATAACTGCATGCCATTAATAGCTGTAAAAGCATCTGAGTATTGGCTGGTTCTAAAGGGGTTATGGACAAGAATCCAGCTGCATCCACCAGATGACACTGACCCTGGAACCATATTGTTCCTCCACTCTTCATAATATTTCACTCATCTGACCAGCCAAGCTAAGCAGATGAATAAAATTAAAATTTTGAAGAAAGAAAACACCTTTACTGGATGGTAGGGAAATCCTGCTTCTGTAATTCTGGCAAACTTGCCATCATAGCAAAACATGTCTCATTTCCTTCCAAATAACTTGGTGAACCCTCACTAAATGGAGTTCACACAGCACAAGATCCTGTCATTTCCCTAACATGGCAATACCCCTTCAAGCCTTCATGCCCAATGAGTGACTAATTATTGTGAATCATTCTTAGACATGATGACAGACTACACAACAATTGAAAAGAGCAATGCAGTTTGGTTCTCTGTTCCTTACTAATTATGAGTAAAAAGGTACATGTCCATGTTGGTGTTAACCTTGATCTTAGTCTATTTCGGACTCTAATTCTGGAAAATAATCACATTTACAAAACAAAGTTGCATTACCTGTTAATACAGATTTCAACAGACCAAAACCAATTAAATGCAGAAAAGCTAAGGAAATAATTTACCATTGATTAACCCCATGCAGAAACATACATGAAATAAGTCTGAGACTTCCCATTCTTCTCACATAATCTACATTTAGGGTGCTAAAGAGACTGAGATTGAGGTTAGCGCCAACTTGGGATATACCCTTTTGTTAATGTTTTATTGTAATTCCTTCTTAACAGCACTATTGGGAATTGTAAGCTCATAGGTCTATACAGGAGTTACATAACATGGATCCCTTAGTGTGTAACCTTCCTTATTAGCTGCACATAGCTACTTGGCATGATACAGTATACAATATCAAGATTATCATATATCATTATTGTATGTGGTGATGTCATGCTGGACAGTATTTCTCCTGACCCCAAGCTGATGATCACTCAATGCATCACAATGTACATAATGCTATACTATGCATTTCTGCCCATCATTCAAAGAGATTTCCACTGCATGCCTGCATTCATTACTGCATTATGACTTATAGTACTGAATGTTGGCATGCCAAGGATCGTGCATGGAAGACTTGATCCTCTGAGAACTATGTTTATGAACATCAAACCCTTTTCTTTTATTTTCTATCCATTGTGTGATATATGTAGTGAAAGCAAAGTTAAATAAATAGTGACCCTAGGTAGAGCTGTGGCAGAGGTGATGCACCCTGTGTCTAGATATCCCTCACTGATATATTTACTTCAAGGCTGAAAGAGTTTGTCACGGATGGATGGAAGCAATTATAAATTTACAATCAGACAGAAAACAGTCTAACATTAATCTAAGTGACCAGACTTCCCCCACATATAATTTACCTCTGTAATTACTGACTCTGTCCACTAGGTGGCACCCTTACCCAGCTCTACCGATCCCTCTGCCTTAAAGCATATCCTCACAGATTTCCTTGTCCCGTACTTTGGTTCTCTTCAGTTCACTAAGTTTTATTAATACATTTAACACCTTCCTCCCACCATCCCTCCTACCACTCTGCCTACCTCTCTTTGTACCTACATTACTTACCTTCCTTCAAAACACTTTTTCTCTGATTGTTCCTCATATGCTTCTTCCTTCTCTTGTCTCTACCTGCTCCATTTGCCCTGCGAGCTCACTCCACTCCCCACTCCCCACCCTACCCCCAAGTTCCACCCACCCCCAGTAGCCCTAAACTTATACTTCTAAAACCACACCCTCCTATACACACAACAAATCAGATGTTCCCACCATCCTAGATAATTGAGCCATACCTTTTCTTCACTTAACCATTCTCTAACCCCAATTAATTACAATCTTAACTCAGACTTATACCTCTCTTCCTGACCTTGGCCTTTGCTACCTAACTAATATTTCCTTACCAATTCTACCATCATGTCTACCAAAACTACCTCAACCCTAACTAAATTACTATTCGGTGCCACACACATACCTGTACTAACCTCAGCATATCTGTTAACCTTCCATGAACACCCAAATATTTCTCAATTTAACCATCCAACAAATCAAACAGTCATACACACTTTCACATTCACCCATAATAATATCACTATTACATCCGCACCTAGATACCTACTAGCTAAATACCACAGACTTTCCCACATTAAACACAATAACCTAACAACAAGGAAATTCCATTACAAATTAGTAACATACATTATCTTTTGTTTTCACTAAAAAAGCATTCCTTACAGGATGGAGACATACATCCTAATCCTGGCCCACCTAATGTCCTATCCACTGGACATCTCACCATTAATCCCTATATTCCTCTCATCCCCAACAAACACACCAACTCTCTCCTCATAGCACATCTCAATATCCAAAGTGTGAATAACAAAGTTCCCCATCTTCATGCTCTCCTTGAGGTGCACTCTTTTGATATTTTATGTTTGACAGAGACTTGGCTAAAACCTAAAACACATGAAAATGAAATTATCCCACCAGGTTATAACATATTTAGACTTGACTGTAAAAAAAGAAAGGGAGGGGGAGTAGCACTTCTTTTTAAGGATGGACTACAAGTCACCTCTATACCCTATAACCCACCAAAGGACAACCATGCTGAAGTCATTATTTCCAAATTACAGCTTAACTCTAGTAAATCCTTATATAGCTTCTGTATCCATCTACCTCCTGGAAACAATATCAGTACACTACAGGATATTCTTAGCTGGGTTTCATCATCCTTCCCACAAGAAACTATAATCCTAGGTGCTTTAATATAGACTGGAAGTACATCAATACTGAACATCCTACCTCTCATATTAACGTTCAAGGCTTCTCTCAGACCATTACCTCCCCAACAAGAATAAACAAACCAAACAAAAAAGAGAGCACTTTGGATTGGATCCTTATTAATAACTACCACCAAACTTACACAGTTGGTATCCTCCCTGATGATGTAAGTGGCCACTCCTTGACCTGTATAATCAGGCAAAAGATTGATACCTCTCACCAAACATCATATAGGACTATACGGACCAACAAGCAATTTAACCAACACCTTTTCCAGAATGAACTCAGTGCCTGTGATTGGTCTCAACTAAAAACCCTCCCACTTGAACAGGCTGTCAAATACTTTAACTCTAAGTTCGTAGAAATCCTAGAGCAGCATGCACCTAAACGTGCTATCAGAACTAGGTCCAGACCTGTCTCCTGGCTTATGAATGAAACTAAGAAAAAAATCCTCCTCAGAAATAAAGCCTGGTCTAGGTGGCGAACTACCAAAAATACATCAGATCAATAAATCTTTAGACATATGAGAAACATGACAAAAAAAAGCAATTCTCTCAGACAAAAAAAAATTTTTACTGTAAAATGCAGCAAACACACCAAAGCAATCCTCAAAGATTCTGCGGAAGTATCACTATACTCCTATACCCAGGTCACTCCAGTACACCAACTCCAACAGGTGGAACACATGAGACCCCATTCCAAACTGCCAATGCTTTCAATTCCTTCTTCACAGAGGCCATCTAGTCACTAGCCAGTCAGCTAGCTCCTGATAGATCCAGTCTTCTTAATTCTTCTCCCAGCTCTCTTCCTCCCTTCCAAATACTACCCATCTCAACTAATTTTATCTACAAACTCATTCTAAAACTTAAGCCTTGTACTCCTTCTGCTGACCAGATCCCAGCCAAATACCTGCAAAAAGCAGCTAAAGAAGTAGCTTACCTGATAGCCATCCTGATTAATAGAACTACTACCGAGGGAAGCATCCCTGACATATGGAAAATCTCACACATTATCCCCCTACACAAAGGTGGCAACTCAAATGATTACTCTAACTATCTACCTATAGCCCTACTATCCCCCTTAGCAAAAATAATGGAGAAATGTATTCACCATCAGCTTCTAAACCATTTAATTCAACATAATATACTAGCTGCAAGCCAACATGGCTTTAGGCCATTCCACAGTACTACTACTGCTGTCTTATCTTTTACTGATACCATAAACAAACACCGCAATAACAATGTTCTCTCTTCCTCTCTATTTATTGATCTCGCAAAAGCATTTGATATGGTAAACTACTCTTTACTTATAAATATTCTGAAATCACTCTGTCTTGATACTCTGGCTGTACAATGGTTTACTTCCTACCTCAGCAATGGGCAACAGGCTGTGCTCTGGGAGAATAAACTATCATCCCATTTGCCAGTCTCACTGGGTGTCCCTCAGGGCTCCATTCTATGCCCTCTCTTATTCTCAATATTTATCAATGATCTATACCTAGCTATTCCTCAGGTGACCTGCATACAATATGCAGATGATTCAACTTTAATCTGTGCAGCTGAATCTTCATCTGAACTACAATCCCTAACTCAGAAGATATTTAACATAGTAGAGACTTGGTTCTTAAAATGCTGCCTCCTCTTGAATCCCCCCAAAAAAACAAAGCTCCTTCTCTTTACTCCTAACCTTAAATCCATGCCTTTAGATTTCTCTATTATTTTTAGCAATGGCACCCTCATATCCCCTGATTCTACCACCAAACTCCTAGGAATTACAATAGACAATAACCTCAACTTCGATACCCATATTAATAACATTATAAAAACAGTCAACAGAAAAATGGGCTCCCTATAAAGGATCAAATATTTTCTCACTCCAGCAGCCAGAACTACTATTACCCACTCCCATCTAATCTCAACACTTCTCTATGCCTCACCAATTTACACCAACCTATCCAAGAAGAATCTTCTCAAACTAACTACATCTTATAATAACATTGCCAGATTTGCTACTGGTAATTCCTTTAGAACTCATCACTGTCATAATCTAAAACAACTAGGATGGCTTGAACTGCAAAATCAGCTTCATTTTAACCAACTTACCATTGTTCATAAGATCCTCAACCAGCCTAACAACACTCCTATACTCTCAAACCTCATTACTCTGTATAAAAATCTTAATACCTTACGCTCTGCTAATAAAACTTCTACTTAGTATTAGTAAGTCTAACAAAATGCCAGGTAACTCTCTTTTCTCAAACACAACTGGGAAAAACTGGAACCTTCTACCTAGTGATCTTACTTCACTTTCTTTCCTGCCCCACTTCAAATAAAAACTCAAAATATACCTTAGAACACATTGGTTATGCCCTTGCACCAACCCTGACTAAATCACCATCTCTGTGACTAAATTTCTCCTAACTCCACTCTGACTTTTAATTCAGTGCTCTTTACTGCAAACATTGCAGGAATTGTAAACCTGTATGCAATTATGATCTACCTCAAGTGGATATCTTGTTCAATATGTTGGAAATTCTCTTATGCAATCATTCTCAGGAATTGTAAACCTGAAAAAAAGATCAATCTACCTCGTGTGAATATCTTGTTCTATATTTTTGTAAATATTGTTCTGCAATGTACTGTAAAATGTTTTGTATCATCTGCTATGTTAACTTGATTGTAACCTTATATAGACTGTTTTGAATTGTAACCTTATACATATTGGTATATTGGATCTGTCTTGGAGCTTTTCTCCCCGGGCCTCTACTGAAAATGGACATATATCCAGTTGGACTAGCCCGGTCAGAAAATGTAAAATAAATAAAATAAAATAAAAAAAAGTATATCACTGGACTATTATTTCCTATGTTTTCCTTTATAAATAATGACAAATTGTGAATTACCGGGTTTTAAATGATCAAGTAAACACATTAACAATATCAGTTAGTGAAAAGGATCAATATCAAAATCATATAACATCAAAATGCATACTAAAACTGAATACAAAGAATATAGTTCATAAAAAAGAAAATCAGTAACTTTCAAGGACAAAAGTATCAGTTATACTGTATGTTACTGTAGGTCTGTAGAAAGAAGAGAATATGTCAAGAATCTTGCTGAAGACAGGAAAATACAAAATCACGTCTTCACTTAATATTAGGCAATCAACAGCAATGAAGCGTGAGGAGGTTTATTTCTCAAGAAAGGACCAGTTTTTCAAATTAGTTGTAATTCTTATATGTTGTGCTAAGGGTTTGTGGAATAAGGTGGGGACCAGAAGATAGTCTTCTTCTTCTTCTTTCGGCTTTTCCCGGTTAGGGATCGCCACAGTGGATCACCTGTCCCTCATGATTGGCAGTGGAGTTTTATGGTGTCAAGTTGCCAGCCCAGCGCCCAACCTTCCACAGAAGGCACACACATGCACACACTCACACTTAGGGCCAATTTAGTGTGTCCACTCCACCTACAGCATGTCTTTGGGATGTAGGAGGAAACCAGAGCACCCGGAGGAAACCCACGCAGCCACAGGGAGGACATGCAGACTCCACACAGAAGGCACCCCAGCACTCCATACAGAAGGCACCCCAGCGGAGACCAGAAGATAGTCCTTCTGTATATTTAAGAACAAATAAAAGACAGAAGAAAGGCTGGAGCTGCAGAAAACTTCTGTCTGCATTAGTGGTATGGTATGGTATGGTTATATTGTTGTATGAAATAAGAATGGAATGGGTAAGCAATCTGTTGCTGTGCAGAAGTTATCACATTTTACAAATTCAAATTGGTTCTCAGAATGAGCAGAGGCAGTCCTTAAAGGATGAACAGAATGGTTCTGAAACTCATGAATGATATCAGAGCACTTAGGTGATCAGTACCAGATCATCTCTTAGCAAAACTTTCCAAATGAAAAGAAAGTATGGTACTGCACGACAATCAAAGCTGACCCGCAGTGTAAAATTCAAAAATCCTTTATTAGAACACAAGGAAGTGCTTTCACATTTGCATCAACGCTTCATCAGACCTTCAAAGTACCTTACACAGAACTCCATATAAATACTATCACTTGTTCAAAGCAACCAATAAAATCCTAATTGAATAAATATAATTACAACACCCTTAAAGTGCCCTCACTTGTATACAGCTGCTTGCAGAACTTGCAAGCAGCTGCAAGTGGGGTGGGATGGGGCTAGATTAAGATATAAAAATCCCTACCCTTTTCAAGGACAAACGCGACTCCTGTCATCATCTCTCTCCTGCTTTCCATAAGAATGAACTGGTTTGTTGTTACCGTATCTGGGTGGAATTAATGTGTCACTAAGATGGCCACATATAGAGACTTGATGGTAAAAAAAATATTCTTCCTAAACAAACATCATTCCTGTCATCAGCACTAAAGATTTCAACTGTTTTTACAACACTGTTTCCCTACTGCCATCAACTATCACCATCATTTATTACAGTCCATGTAATCACCCTGCAAAAAGACCTCTGCACAGATGGAAGGAAGCTTCAATTTGCCAGTCCAACACATGCATGGCATCTTCACTTAAGCAGAAACATGAACAGCTGTTAGACCACAGACCAATCTGGTTCTTAAAGAATAGTCATAGGCAACACTCTGACCATCAGTACCATCACCAGCACATGACAATATCAGGTCAGTAACCACAACACTCAAGACCATAAGGGAAAATATAGTAGCATCTTATTCATATATGTACACACACACACACACACACACACACACACACACACACACACACACACACACACACTTATGCATGTGTGTGTGTGTGTGTGTGTGTGTGTGTGTGTGTGTGTGTGTGTGTGTGTGTATCTGTAGTTGTATGTATGCATGTATGTATATGTATATATATATATATATATATATATATATATATATATATATATATATATATATATATATATATTGTTTTCTGCCCCATCACAGCACTTGTATGTATATATATATATATATATATATATATATATATATATATATATATATATATATATTGTTTTCTGCCCCATCACAGCACTTCCACAGCACTCATTTCGTTTACACAGACCATTGCAAAATCTCAACAACAAGCTAGTCTCCTGTCTTTTCCTTGATCTCTCGCTCTAAAGCCTTTGATGCTATCTCCCACAAACTACTTCTATCTTAACATACTAGCCAGAATCTCTCCAACTCCACACTTCAATGGTTCTCCAGCTACCTTTCCAACTGATTCCAATCTGTCAGATGGCTCTTTGCCTCCTCCCCCTTCCTTCCTGTTCAAACTGAGGTTCCTCAGGATTCTATTCTTGCACCCTTGCTTTTTAATATCTTCAATAATAACCTCTACTCGTCCTGCCCCAACTCCTCTTACAATATGCCTATGACTCTACAATTATCTCCTGTTCTGACAATGTGTCCCACCTCCATTCCCTTACCCCAGAATCACTCCTCTCAGTCTCACTGACTAACTAGTAATCATGTCCTACTCGACCCTAAAAAAATGAAACATTTACTTTTCCTCCCAAAATCACTGCAACAACACAAAATAATTTCACTGCCACCTCCCTAAATAACATTCTTATCTCTGTTGAACCACACACAAAACTGCTTGGAATAAGTATTGATGACCAACTTAAATTTGACATCCACACTCAAGATACTATTAAAATGACCCACCAAAAACTAGGGCTGTTATATAGGCACATAAAATATCTCACTAGTGATGCTAAACATTCTCTAGCTCAGGCCTTCCTAGTGCCCACTCTGTTGCACACTGCACCTATTATCACCAACTTACAATCAAATCTATCTCTTAAACTTGAAAGCACTTATAATAAGATTGCCAGATTTGCTGCCAGTCTCACCTACCACTCCCACCATTGCATAGCATTAAAAAAACCTGCAATGGCTTGAATATCAGCAACGTCTTCTTCCTCAGCTACACATAACTCAGTCGTTTGTAAATAAACCTTCCTTCTGTCCTGCTCTCTCATCCCTCATTTCCCCTACTCTTCAAAACATACTCTCCATAGCTCTGATCTTCAGCTCCTAGAAATTCACAAGCCTAATAAAAGCATAGGCAAACTTCTCTACAGTCACTCCATTGCAAAAGCATGTAATCAACTATGTTTTTGCTTAGAATTATCTCCACACTTATAGCTTCAAAAAACCTCTCAAGGACTACCTACTAAAATTCTGGTCCTGCCCTTGCTCTGCACCCACTTAATCTACATTCTCTGTTTTTTTTTTTCCTTTTTTTTTCATCATGTTCTCACTCATAACTATGGGTTATTACTTCATATGTATTTTTTTTTGTATTTTTGGTCACTGACAACCTTGATTGTAATCAGTGTCAATTTCTACCATGCTGTTGGATTGAAAATTTTTCTTTTGTTATTGAATTTTATCTTGTATTTTGTATATGTTTGATGCTTTTTTTTCTACAGGTCTCCACTGTAAAAGGGCTTTTGCCCAGTCAGTCTAGCCCATATATATTTACATGTATATATCTATATCTATATCTATTTTTATATATATATATTTTATATATATATATATATATATATATATATATATATATATATATATATATATATATATAGATAGATAGATATAGGTATTTTATATATATATATATATATATATATATATATATATATATATATATATATATATATGGGTCTAGGACGTTTGCTCGAATGAGGGGTTAATGTAGTGCTTTTTCGATAAAAGCTCTTTCGTTAAAGTGTGTTTGGTGGTTATGGATTAGGATGTTTGCTCATTTGAGCAAACGTCCTAGATATATATATATATATATATATATATATATATATATATATATATATATATATATATGTATATATATATATATATATATATATATATATATATATATATATATATATATATATTATATATATATATATATATAGAGAGAGAGAGAGAGAAAGAGTGAGAGCAAGATTTATATATTTATCTATCTATCTATAGACAGATAGGTAGATTTATAGATATATGAGAGCACCATTCACTTCTTTGAATTGGCTTCTCATTGAGGGATAGATCGACTGTGAAATGTGATTGGGTGCTCTGTTCATCAAAATTTTAACATTTTGAATGAAGAAAACATCGACTGTTTATGGTCAATGTAGGTGTGAGTTTGGAAAACTAATGCTGAAACCTTCTTAAATCATGAACGTTTCTGAATTAGGGGATTGGAGTGTTTATGCAAGTGTAGGCAGGTTAGTGTTAGGATGGGGTTCAATGAGGGCATTGTTTTGGTGTAGTATATGTGTATGTGTGTGTGTGCATATGCATGTATGTGTGTTTTAGAGTGAGTTTGTGTGTCCAAGCCATCTATATTAGTGGCAATGCTATGGAAGGGGATGTTAAAATTTAAAGTACAGGTTTAGGGTTAAGGGCAGTGGCAAAAACAGGTTAGGGTTAACAGGTATTAGTAAGGTAGTTGAACAAATAAAATCATTACTTATAGCGAATAAGTTGGTAAATGAAATTAAAATACCTTTCACCAGTTTATCAGATAAGTGATTACTAACAACATGTCTGAGTAAATAAAAGACTAGAGTCCAATGATATTTTTATTTAAGAATCTCTGGGGAATTTCAAGTTGATTGACCAGTGAGATTAATTCAATAGATACTACGTTCACATTTAATCCTAGAAGCTCAAAGGACTTTCATTTCTGTCACCACACCGACTACTTGGATTCATTCTCCCATTCCTACACTGTAATGCAGTAGATTCATAGATTCATAGATTAGTACTAAGCTAACTGCTCTTGTGAGCCTTTTTAAGCCTAGCCAATTATCCCTTGTGAGACTCAAACCCTGCACCTTGTGTTTGTAAGGCAAACACCTTAACCATTAGGCCACCCTCCCAAGTATACGTGGAGTGCTATATTTCTGAGTGTGCTGTCCATTAGATGAGGTGATGAAACAAAGCTTTGTCTGTCTGAATTTTTGGTACTTCAAGTTCCATGTAAAAATCCCATGTCACTTACTGAAAAGAGTAGAGGAATTTCACCATTGTCATCCCAAGTTTCCCCAAGATAATTACAAGTCTGGACCTTTTGATTGGATATCTGAAAAATTTATGCTGAGAAGGAAGAGGCCTAAATATGTGCATTTCAGTATTGTGTTGGTAATATTCTAACATTCAAAGGAATCTCCTGCATCTTTCAAAGTGTAGGCTCTGTCAGTTATCCAGTTTGCTATCTTATCAATAATACCAGCAAGTTAAGAGAGACCATTTACAGAATGTCCTTTGTCTATGGCTTTGGTGACCTTTGGAAGAAATTCCAAGGTTAAGGTGAGATGATCTTCCTTTGACAGAGCCGCATTGGTAACATTCTTATGTTCAGATAAAGCTCGAACAACTTTCGATACATGGATTATGGCAAGCTAACCAGTTTTGAGCTCATCAATTTAAGAATTGTTTGAAGACTTTGGCCATGTCATGGTAGGCAGTATCGATAGCATGGCTCTTGTCTACAATGTTCATGTCATTTTCAAAGAGGCTGAAAGGTTAAGGAGACTGGAGCTTTCCTTGACAAATTACGATTAGTTTGGGCCAAGGGTCAAAATATTTCCTGAATCTGTTTATATGAGCTTGAAAGTGACACACTCTATGGGCTTACATATAAGGCTAGTGTGACTAATATGTCTCTGCTGCCTGAAACAGTGCTAGGGCTTTCCCTGTGCAATGGTGTCACTGTAACAGCTTTAAAGCATTCAAGTATCTAGATAGACTACGATTACAAATGTTAAGGAGAGGCTCAGACAGGTTGCATTTTGCACTGAGACACAGTCAACATTGTACATTATCAGGACCCAAGAAAATGATATTCTTGGCTTTGTATAGGGTCACAGAGCTAAACTTAGGATAATTTTAAGACAGAATAAGATTTAGTGGTGAGAGAACAGCTCAGTAAGTGAGTAAGGTAAAGTTAGAGCTAAATTTCTCCTCAAAATTATTGGTCATTCCACTGGGATCCGAGTTTCTAGTGTTATTGCATACATGCTCACAGAACTACTGTGATTTGTGTCTTAGCTTTCTGAGACAGATGGAGAAGGATTTATAGTCAACTTTAGAGCAGGTGGCAACACTCAGTTCATAATCAGTTTTAGACTTCCTAATGGTTCCCTTACGATTCTTGATAGCCTGTCTCAATGGTTTCTTTTTGAAATAGAGAACTGGAAATGTAATGTATGTATTGATTAGAATTTTTACTTTGTTATGCATATTGTTATGAGTATTCAACCATAAGAATTTGTTCTAAAATACCCAACATATTTAGAATACATAGGGATAGAATAAATAGGGAGATTTGTCAACACATCTGTACAGGTGTCAGAAGAAGTTGGACTTGTAAATCATAGCTTTAGGAATGGAGTCAGGTGTTGGAAAGTTCCTCTGGAATTTCTTAAGTCATCCAGGAGATGTGACAGATTTGCTTTTGAAAAATCTCTAAAGATGGCATAACATCCGTCTACATTTCTAACTTATCTCTAAAAATATATCTCTTTCTAGTAACTATATATATTCAATTTCTGTACATACTATGACATTTCAAATGTAGATCCTAAACTGTACACAAAATTTTTATGTACATATATATCTGGCTTACAATGAAAAATGGCACAGTGTTTTAATATATGTTTGTAAAGTGAATATTTTCTGTATTTTGTAAGTGTAAAAGCTATACAGCTTTTTTCTCTTTGTACAATGAAAACTCCTACTATGTTACTTTATGTATGCATTTTGTAATGTTCTCTCTACATGTTTCTGTATTAACCATGTGGCTTCAATCTTGGTTGGACTTTTCCTGGAAACAAAGACAAATAAATATATAAATAAACAGATAATAATAATATGTGCAAGTATGGGCACCATTGGTTTTAAAGGATAAGATAATAGATCTGTGTTCAGATTTAACTAGGAAAGTCGAGACACAAAGTTGGCGTGAATGAACTCTTGTGATTTGAATCATGCCTGTCAGTACAAGATCAAGGATATTAGTGTCTCTTATGAGAAGGCTAAATTTTTGTTCAAAACAAGGTTACTACCTTTGCAAACTTCCATTTCCTGATAAATACACCACACCACATGCATAATGAAAACAACCTTAGCTACATCCCTTTCAGAAAGCCACAGTTGGGAGCACCAGTTTATAAATGCTATATACAGTGACTACACAGGCAGCCTTAGTTGATATGGATCCAAGGTAAAGTGTTCCATGGCCATCCCCACCCCTGCTGAATACTGTCAGCCTTGCATACAACCCATTTATCTCCTGTTTTTAGATGAAATGGAGCCAAGATAAAGTGTTCCATGGCAATCCCCAGTCCAGCTCTCTGCTATCAGCTTGGCATACAATCCATTTATCTCCTGTTTTTAGGTTTATAGGTAGCGACTAAGCTATTGGCCCTAGGGCTTATATAAGCCTAGCCAAAAAGTTACCCTGGCTTTCGCCACCCAAGAAAATTATTTTCCTGTGCCCCTGTCGAGCAGAGCCACAGAGGTGATACCCCAGGTGAATATCCTATTTCCCATCCAATCATTTTATTTTTTTTTTTATTTATTTATTTAACATTTGTTGACCGGGAAAGTCCGACTAGGTTCCACAGATCCTGTTTTCAGCAGAGGCCCGGGGAGAAACGCTCCAGAAGCATGTCTTTAGAATGTGGGAGGAAACCGGAGTACCCGGAGGAAACCCACGCGAACGCAGGGAGAACATGCAAACTCCACACAGAAGGCACCCCAGCTGAGAATCGAACCAGAGAACCTCTTGCTGTGAGGCGACAGCATTAACCGCTGCACCACTGCGCTGCCCGCATAAATCATCAAGATTTTTCTTGAAGAGTGCTAATGAGGAGCTTTGTTTGGTATAGATAGGTAGTTTGTTCCAGAGTATGGGAAGTCTCTGGGACAGGAATCTATCCATCCAGCATGTTCTGTTTATTGTGGTGAAAAGGTTGAGTTTCCCTAGAGCATGTAACTTGGAGGGATTGGGATTTCTTTAAGTGGAGCATGTCCAACAGCTCTGGGTTTGACATAGCTTTGTATGTTAGGCAGAGATCGCCTCTGAGTAGGTGATATGTGATGAAGTAAAGCTGGAGTTTTTTGAGACGGTCTGCATACGGCATCTGTTTGAGGCTGGTAATCCTCTTTATGAGGTATTTCTGCGGCCTTTCCAGTTGTTGTAGATGTCTTGTGAGGTACATACCAAAAAGGGCATTGTACTCTATAATGGGTCTAATGAGTGATGAGTAGAGGGGAACAATTACTTCTTTTTTCCTGGATATGAAACCTTTTGTTATGAGATGTGCCACGTAGATGGATTTCCTAAGCATGATGTGATTATCAAAAGAGAGACTACTGTCCACCTGTGTCCCAAGGTCTCTTGTTACACTTTCTGTGTTCAGTAGACTACTACCTATGTGGTAGTTCATGGGTACAGAGTTTTTACCAAAGGGGATGGCAGTGCACCTTTTGGCATTTAGGATGAGGCCATGGCGTTGACACCAGGCATTTGTCTCAGTGAGGACCTTTTGTAGGATGTCCTCATCGTTAGGAGTTTCGATTATGGCTCCTAGTTTGCAGTCATCTGCAAACTTTGTTAGCCAAAGACCTTCTGTGTTAGCCTGTACTTCAGAAAAGTAGATACCAAATAGGAGAGGACCCAGAACTTAACCCTGTGGTACTCATAGGTTCATAGGTACATATTAGGCTATCAGCCCGAGGGCCATAGCAAGCCTAGCCAACAATGTATTGGCTTTCACCACCCAAATATTGTTAAATTCCTGTCCCTCTATCAAGCAGCTCCCCAGACATAATCCCAGGGGTAAATTTTCTATCACCTATCCACTCATCAAGGTTTTTCTTGAACAGTGATAATGACAAGCTCTGCTTGATGTGGATGGGAATCTTGTTCCAGAGCATGGAAAGTCTCTGGGACACAAATCTATCCCTCTAGCAAGTCCTATTTATTGTTGTGGTGAGGTTTAAGTCCCTAGAGCATGTAGCTCGGGGAGATTGGGATTTCTTCAGCTGGAACATTTCCAATAATTCTGGGTTTGACATAGCTTTGTATGTCAGACAGAGGTCTACCCAGAGTAAGTGGTATGCAACCAAGTAGAGTTTGAATTTCTTGATCCAGTCAGCATAGGGCAATTGTTTGAGGCCAGCCATCCTATTGGTGAGGTACTTTTGGGGCTTCTCAAGTTGTTGTAGGTGTCTTGAGAGGTAGATTGCAAACGAGGCATTGTATTCAATGAGGGGTCTGATAAGTGATGAGTAGAGGGGAATGATGACTTCCTTATTTCTAGATGTGAATCCTTTTGTGATTAAGTAGGCCATGTAGAAAGATTTTCTGACCACTGTGGCAATGTGGTTATCAAAGGAGAGGTTACTATCCACTCGGGTCCCAAAGTATCTTATCACACTTTCTGTGTTAAGTGAACTTCCCCTTATTTGGTAATTCATGGTACCGTGTTTTTGCCAAAGGGGATAACAATTCACTTTTTGGCATTTAGTTTGAGGCCGTGATTTTGACACTAGGTGTCAGTCTCAGTAAGGCCCTTCTGCAGGATGTCTACGTCAGCAGGGGAATCAATAATGGCACCCAGTTTGCAGTCATCTGTGAACTTGGTTAGCCACAGACCCTTGGTGTTCGCTTGCACTTCAGAGAAGTATATACCGAACAGGAGGAGTCCCAGGACTGAATCCTGTGGTACTCCACTTGTCACTGGTTTGCAGTCAGATCTGGAGTCAGCAACTCTTACTGTGTGGGTTCTGTCCATGAGCCAGTTGGCCACCCATCTCATGATGAAGGGGTTTATGTTAAGGTTGGTGAGTTTATCAATGATTTCTGAATGAGGGATAGTGTCAAACGCCTTAACGAGGTTGAGGTAGGCTGTGTGGACTACCTTGCCCTCATCTATGGCCTTCGTGACTGTTTCAAAGAAGTCTACCAGGTTTAGGAAACATGACCTACCTTTTACAAATCCGAATTGGGTAGCATCCAAAGTTTGGAGGTTACCTATATCTTTGTTTCTGAGTTCCATGATGATATGCTCCATAGCCTTGCAGACCAGCCTTGTCAGGCTAATAGGTCTATAGTTCCCGGGGTCTGTGGTGATTCCTCCTTTGTGGAGTGGGATAACCGTTGCTGTGCACCATTCTATGGGCAGATAGCCTGTGGTAAGGCTGTGGTTGAACATGGATTTTAGGTGCGGGGCTAGTTCATTTTGGAGTTTGTGTAAGACGCAGCCTGGGATGTTGTCCAGTCCCATGGATGCTGTGATTTTGGCTTTAGAGAGTGCCATTTTTACCTGTGTGTTTGTGATTGCTGGGACTCTACAACCATCTGGTATAGTTATGGGCCCTTTGGGGGGTGAGGGGGGGAGTAAAGTTTGCACTGAACCTATCTGCCAATATGTTGGCAATATCAGTTGGCTCTGTATATTTTGTGCCGTTCTGATGTAGCTTGGTGCAGATCGGGGTGTTGCCATGGAGATTCTTGACATAGCTAAAGAATGCCTTGTGGCTGTCTTTGGAATCTGTGGCAATTTTTATTTCAACATTAGCTTTGGAGGATTTTATGAGAGATCTTAGTTTCTTACTGAGGCTCATCAGTGAGTTCCTCCATACCTGGGTTTTTACTCTCTTTTGCAACAGTTTCTTCCTTCTGTTGTAAAGTTTGTTAATGGCAGAGAACCACCAGATCAGCTTCCTTATCACTGGTCTGAAATCGGATTTGTAGTCTGCTACTTTCACAGTGTGGGTTCTGTCAGTGAGCCAGTTGACAACCCATCTTGTGACATAAGGATTTATACCTAGTTTAGTGAGGTTATCTATAATTCCAGAGTGAGGGATGGTGTCAAAAGCCTTGGTGAGATCTAGATAGGCTGTGTGAACCACCTTACCCTTGTCTATGGCTTTGGTGACTGCTTCAATGAAGTCTATCAGGTTTAGGAAACATGATCTGCCTTTTACAAACCCGAACTGGGTGGGGTCCAGAGTTTGGAGATTACCAATGTCTTTTTTTATAAGTTCCATGATGATACTTTCCATGGCCTTGCAGACCAGGCTCATTAGGCTAATGGGGCAGTAGTTCCCAGTGTCAGTGGTGGCTCCCCCTTTGTGGAGTGGGATAACTGTCGCTAAGCGCCATTCAATGGGCAAAAGCCTGAGGTGAGGCTATGATTAAACATGGTGCTTAGGTGGGGTAGCAGTTCATTCTGTAGTTCATGTAGAATGCAGTCTGGGATGTTGTCAGGTCCCATGGATGCTGTGTTTTGGCTTTGGAGAGTGGGATTTTTACCTGTGCAGCTGTGATTACAGGAACTTTGCATTCTTCTGGTATAGAGATAGGCCCTTTAGGGGGTGAGGGGGGGGTAAGGTTAGCACTGAACCTATCTGCCAGGATGTTGGCAATATCAGTTGGTTCTGTATATTTAGTGCGATTGTGTTGTAACTCAGAGCAGATCTGAGTGTTGCCACTGAGATTCTTCATATAGCTATAGAATGCTTTGTGGTTGTCTTTAGAATCAGTGGTGATTTTGTTTTTGTAACTAGCTTTGGAGGATTTTTTGAGGGATCTCTGGTTCTTACTGAGGCTGACCAGGGAGTTCCTCCAGTCATGGGATTTTACTATTTCTTGCAACAGTTTCTTTCTTCTGTTGTAGAGTTTGTTTATGGCAGGGGACAACCAGATAGGCTTCTTTTTTGGAGGATAGCATCTCTTGGTTCTGTTAAGGATAGCACGATCCATGCACTCGTGTAAGTGCTTATAAAGTGCATTTGTGTAGGATTCAGCAGTCGTACCTCTATTGTCCATCTGCATGGGTGTCGTAACGTTTGCTACGTCTGTCTTAAGAAGCGTGAAGTTGGCTATGGAGAAATTTTTTTTGGTGGTTTCCCTAATGGGGTTTGGGGGTGGGATGTGGATGTCTAGGGTGCTTAGATTGTGGTCAGATCTAACTAATGAGGCATTGTCCTCTGCTGTGGAACACCAGTCACCCATGTTGGTAATGACCAGATCTAGGATATTGCTGCCCCTGGTGGGGATGTGGATAAGTTGATCCAAGGCGTTGGAATTTATGAATTCCAGAAAACATTGAGCAAAAGAGTTGGAACATTAGTAGTTTTCCCAGTTAATGGTGGGGTAGTTGAAATCACCCATTATTAAGTTGTTGGGTTGTACCTTAATATTTTCCTGTGTATCAAGAAATGAGGAGTGGGAATCCTGGGGCATGGTGGGGGATCTGTAGCAAGTTACAATTTGGATTGCGGTCTTGCCAGAGTTAGTTGCACTTGGATAATCTCTGATGCATTATGCTGAGCAACTAGGCTGGAGGTGTGGATATCCTTAATGAATATGGACAAGCCTCCACATTTAGTGTTTCAGTCCAGGCTAGGTGGCTGAAAGGTGTGGTATGAATTATAGCCTGGTAATGCAGGGGTGCTCTCTGGGGCCTTGAGCCAGGTCCCTGTCACTGCACAGATGTCGATGTTCTCCATTTTAAGGAGTGCCTCGAGTGAATGCATTTTGAGGTTTAGACTTCTAGCATTGAGTAGCATTACCCTCAGATTTTGCTTGCTTATATCTGTTGTTGTGTCTTTTGGCTTTTCCTGGTTAGGGGTTGCCACAGCAGAGCTCCGGTCTGCTAATGATTGGCAGTAGATTTTTTCGTACCGAGTTGCCAGCCCTGACACACAACCTTCAATGAAGGTACGCCCATTCATGCATGTCTCCACACAGAAGACGCTCTAGCTGAGAATCAAACAGGACAATGTCTTACTGTGAGGTGACAACGCTACAGCAGCACCACCACCATTATGGTGGTGAATTTGTCATTTGAACCTTGCCTAAAAAAGGCACTATAGGGGTGGCCAGTATCCAGAATCCCAAGGGTGACAGGTGCAGGCCATCTCTGGCAAAGCAATGTGATCTGTCGATCATGTCATCCTAGGCAGACAGATACTGGATCCCCTTAAAATGACACCAGAAGCTTAGCCGATTAGTGAAGTCAATCATTTTGTCCTTGTACTGTGGTATCATTTTGGGTGATGGCGGGATGCTACTCATGGCTAGGGTTATACCTGCCTGGGCTGCAAGATTGTAGAGCTCCTCCATGTCTCTTTTTCATGTAGTCCAGGGAGGTATGTCTCATGTTATTCACACCTACATGGACAATGAGAGAGTCATATTTGTACTTGTTATGGTGTGACCTGAGTGCATGCATTATGTGGTGGATCCTGGCACCTGACAGGCAGCTGACAGTAACTTTCTCCTCATTTAGTCTGGTGTGTGGAACATCAGTGTGCCTGACTGTAGAGTATATGGATCTAAGATAAAGTGATCCATGGCAATCCCTACCCCTGCTCTGTACTGTCAGCCTGGTGTACAAACCATTTACCTCCTGTTTTCCCTCCCATTCCTTCCCTCCTCATGTTATTCAGAGCAGTTTTGTTTTATTTTATTGTACTTTGTCTTACTTGTCAACTTTTTCCTACATCCTTGCAATGCATACTAAATTACCAAGATTGTACTGTAATAACTAACTGGAAAATGATTTAATTATACTGGAGATCTAGGGGCTACTAAGCCCCAGAAGCTATGAGGTTCTAAATGCTGTGAGGTGCATTTTATATTTTCTTTTTTACAACCTATGATCCAATGATGTTATGAACATAGAAAAAATGATTAAGGAAAGAAAAAGATTATATATTTATCATTGTTTTCCTTCAGGGAAGAAATACATTTTGTCCAAGACAATGTTTAAAGTTGATGACCCAGTAGTTACCACTAAACTGAGTAATAGTTATCCATAAACCTAAGAATAAAATGCTTGTGAGGGAACATAAATCACATCTGGAATTACTTGGCTTCTTTTCAATTGGCTTCCCCTCTCTCCCCAAAAAATGATTTTCACTGTACCTATAACATGATAAACTGAAATGGAAGCGAAAGGTCAAATGAACATAGTCATATATTTCAAGTTGCTGCTGCCATCCATCTATTCAGCATGCCTTCTTATCTATATATATATATATATATATATATATATATATATATATATATATATATACATATATATATATATATATATATATATATATATATGATTTTGGTTGTGAACAAAGTGAAAAAAACACTTGCAGTAATTCACTCCAACTTGTTATACACAGCACACTGGTCCTACATAGCAATATTTTGCCCATTTCTGAGTGGGGTCAGTTTTAGACTAGGTGCGGCCCGACAGCTAAGGACCCTTCCATGCCACTTATGTTGGTAGGGATGGTAGTGCCCAGAAGCTTGTGTCTAGATGTGCTGGGATGCATTTTATATCATAGGAGATGTATGTATGCACCCACCAATATTATTTTTACACACACACACACACACACACACACACACACACACACACACACACACACACACACACACACACACAGATGCACACACACACACACACACACACACACACACATACACACAGAGCATACTTTCTATGCAGATTGAAAGGTATTCACTTCATATATGTGTGTCTTTGAGTTGTTGGATAAAGCAAGAGCACCAAAATAAAACCCACACATGGACAGGTAGGACACTCATACTCCACACAGATGGAGCCATAACCAAGAACTCAGATAGGGAGATAAGCACTGTGACATGGCAACACTACTCACTGTACTACTCTAGCAATAATGTGCTCCTTTCACACAGATAGAGCCATAACCAAGAACTCAGATAGGGAGATAAGCACTGTGACATGGCAATACTACTCACTGTACCATTGTACCAGTAATGTGCTCCTTTCACACAGATGGAGCCATAACCAAGAACTCAGATAGGGAGATAAGCACTGTGACATGGCAATACTACTCACTGTACCACTGTACTGATGATGTGCTCCTTTCACAAAATGGAGCCATAACCAAGAACTCAGATACAGAGATAAGCACTGTGACATGGCAACACTACTCACTGTACTACTCTAGCAATAATGTGCTCCTTTCACACAGATAGAGCCATAACCAAGAACTCAGATAGGGAGATAAGCACTGTGACATGACAGCACTACTCACTGTGCCACTGTACCAATAATGTGCTCCTTTCACACAGATAGAGCCATAACCAAGAACTCAGATAGGGAGATAAGCACTGTGAGACGGCAACACTACTCAATGTGCCACTGTACCAATAATGTGCTCCTTTCACACAGATGGAGCCATAACCAAGAACTCAGACAGGGAGATAAGCACTGTGACATGGCAATACTACTCACTGTACCACTGTACCAATAATGTGCTCCTTTCACACAGATGGAGCCATAACCAAGAACTCAGACAGGGAGATAAGCACTGTGAGATGGCAACACTACTCAATGTGCCACTGTACCAGTAATGTGCTCCTTTCACACAGATGGAGCCATAACCAAGAACTCAGATAGGGAGATAAGCACTGTGACATGGCAACACTACTCACTGTACTACTGTACTGATGATGTGCTCCTTTCACACAGATAGAGCCATAACCAAGAACTCAGATAGGGAGATAAGCACTGTGACATGGCAACACTACTCACTGTACTACTCTAGCAATAATGTGCTCCTTTCACACAGATAGAGCCATAACCAAGAACTCAGACAGGGAGATAAGCACTGTGACATGGCAACACTACTCACTGTGCCACTGTACTGATGATGTGCTCCTTTCACAAAATGGAGCCATAACCAAGAACTCAGATACAGAGATAAGCACTGTGACATGGCAACGCTACTCACTGTACCACTGTACCAATAATGTGCTCCTTTCACACAGATGGAGCCATAACCAAGAACTCAGACAGGGAGATAAGCACTGTGAGATGGCAACACTACTCACTGTACTACTCTAGCAATAATGTGCTCCTTTCACACAGATAGAGCCATAACCAAGAACTCAGACAGGGAGATAAGCACTGTGACATGGCAACACTACTCACTGTACTACTCTAGCAATAATGTGCTCCTTTCACACAGATAGAGCCATAACCAAGAACTCAGACAGGGAGATAAGCACTGTGACATGGCAACGCTACTCACTGTACCACTGTACCAATAATGTGCTCCTTTCACACAGATGGAGCCATAACCAAGAACTCAGATAGGGAGATAAGCACTGTGAGACGGCAACACTACTCACTGTACCACTGTACCAACAATGTGCTCCTTTCACACAGATAGAGCCATAACCAAGAACTCAGATAGGGAGATAAGCACTGTGACATGGCAACGCTACTCAATGTGCCACTGTACCAGTAATGTGCTCCTTTCACACAGATGGAGTCATAACCAAGAACTCAGATAGGGAGATAAGCACTGTGACATGGCAATACTACTCACTGTACCACTGTACCAATAATGTGCTCCTTTCACACAGATGGAGCCATAACCAAGAACTCAGATACAGAGATAAGCACTGTGACATGGCAACGCTACTCACTGTACCACTCTAGCAATAATGTGCTCCTTTCATATGATCATACGATCATAGGAGGTTATTAGGCTAATGGCCCTGGGGCCCTTACAAGCCTAGCCAAGAGTTTATCCCAAAAAAAAGAAACCATGGTCAGCACCTGTCACCCTTGTCACTGAGGGACAAAGGTGGAACTCCTGGGAAAAATTTCTGGTTTCTCATACACTCATCAAGGTTGCGTTTGAAGAGGGTTAGTGAGGTACTCTGTTTGACATGTATGGGAAGTCTATTCCAGAGATGGGGCAGCCTCTGAGAGACAAACATGTCTCTCCAGCAGGTTTTGTTGATGTTGCATATTAGCTTTAGACCTATTGAGTGGGTAATGCATGAAGAGTTAGACTTGTGGATATGGAGCATCTCCAATAGAGCAGGGTCTGACATTGCCTTGTAAGCGAGACACAGATCACCTCTGAACAATCTTTCTGACATCAAGTAGAGTGATAGTTATTTAAGTCTGTCTGCATAGGATAGGTGTTGGAAGCCATGGATTCTCTTTGTGAGGTATTTCTGTGGCCTTTCCAGTTGGTGCAGATGCTTGGAGAGGAACATACCAAATAGGGCATTATACTCAATTATAGGTCTAATAAGGGAGGTGTACAGTGAGGTAATAATCTCCTTTTTTTCTGGATGCAATGCCTTTACTTATGAGATGAACCAAGTAAAAGGCTTTTCAGACCACCATCACAACATGATGGTCAAATGTGAGAT
>NC_056741.1:193245827-193305827 GCF_019279795.1 Protopterus annectens | reverse complement strand
ATGGCCAGAAAACCAATTCTTCTTTGCTATTTGCAAGTCTAAACTTTCCAATCTTCAGAACTTGTCTGATTAATTGTTTTTCTCACTTCTGCTGACTTCCACTCACAAAGGACAGGTACTGCATTATCAGTCACAGTGTGGAGTACATGTCTAAAACTGTAAAATAAAATACATTTTAATTATCCCTTGGGTGTTTTAAAAACTGAAACCAAGCTGCAACAATTGATAGTACATAGATTTACTGCTGTCAGTTGATATGAGCAAAGAAACCTATGCTGCTGTATGCCAGTTAGCAGCATAACACTATCTCCCAATTATCTTGTGAGTGTGGAGTGTACACCAGGAGATATTGAGCAGAGCAAGTCAGTTTTCTTAAATATTTTGAAAAATACAACTTAGTAAATTTCAAACCATTAATTTGAGTCATAATTTTCATTACTTGCTATCTCACTGTAACACAATATACTATAAGATAAATGTGTATATTGTAATGCACAGGAGGCTGAATATATTAAAGATTTAGTCCTATATTAACACAACCATGCAAACAGAGGAATTGCATGCTTGTCAGTCATTATATTCTGTATAGGCCCTTTTCTTCTTAAAATACTTGGTTGGAAAGCATGATTACAGTATTCACAGATGGCACCAAAATTGTAGTTGTAACCAATTTAGATTTTAGGGAAGCCTGGTACAACTTCCACTGGCATTTGATAATTGACAGTTTGGGGATGCAAGTGTGAAAGAGCAATGCTGTGCAAGTGAACAAGATAAATTTCTGATGTACAGACAAAGCTAACAGTACAGAACTGTGTGATGTTGGCTATTATACCATGACCCCCCATTAATATTCCAAAACGTGCACGCTGATTGGCCAGCGTGCACGTTGTAAATCGACTTATACTAATGGAAAAAGATCCAGTCGCCCGGACTTTTTCCATTAGCATACGTTTCTTTTAAAACACTGTCTCGCTATGTTAAAAGAGTTTAACATAGCGACACGGGTTTAAAAAAAGCAACGGAGATCTCCGTTGCTTTTTTTAAAGCTGTCTCGCTATGTTAAACTCCTTTAACATAGCAACACAGTGTGTAAAAAGCAACGGAGAGCTTGCTTTCTCCATTGCTTTTCTTTAAAACCTGTCTCGCTATGTTAAATGGGTTTAACATAGCGAGACAGCTTTAAAATAAGCAACGGAGATCTTCGTTGCTTATTTTAAAGCTGTCTCGCTATGTTAAACCCATTTAACATAGCGAGACAGGTTTAAAATAAAAAAAAGCAATGGAGAAAGCAAGATCTCCATTGCGTTTTACTGTTTTGCTATGTTAAATGGGTTTAACATAGCGAGACAGCTTTAAAATAAGCAACGGACATCTCCTTTGCTTATTTTAAAGCTGTCTCGCTATGTTAAACCCATTTAACATAGCAAAACAGTAAAAAGCAATGGAGATCTTGCTTTCTCCGTTGCTTTTGGCCACAGCTCTGATGTCCTGCATAGGCATGCTCAGTACATCAGAACTGCCGCGGATACCAGACAGCTGCGGAAGGGCAGCAAAGAGGCATTATACAATGCCATTATTTAAGAAAAGTAATTATTTCTTTTCTTAAATAATGTCATAGTATAATAGCAATAACCCACTTCTGGGTGTGGGTAATCGGATTTACCCACGGTTGTCTTTGTTTGGTCCCTCGGGCTTCGCCCTCGGGACCAAACCATGCCAACCGTGGGTAAATCCCGCATTACCCACACCCAGGCATGGGTTATTGCTATATTAACAGTACAGGAAGAAAAAGAGAGCTTCTACAGAAGCATTAATCATGCACAGAAAATATCAAGGATGCAATGCAGAAAGCAAATCAGAGCACAAGAAATTTACCTCCTGCAGCACAAACCGTATTTGGAGATATTGTATGTATATGGTTTACTATAAGGCAACAGGTTAAAGAGGAACAGTTAATAGTGTGATGTGTCAAAAAGAGCAGCTATAAATGAAAACAACTTAAAAACAATGTACCACAGTATTCTTTCCCAGAGAAACCAGTATGATGCTGGAATGCACTGCCAGAGATAAAGTCAACCAAGGGTTTAGATGTGCCAGAGCAGGAGGAAGGTGGGCTGGGAAAAAGTGAAATGGAAATTGGGCTGTAGCACAGAAAATGGGGTGATGGCTGACTGTGGCTAACGGCTACACTCAGGGAGACTCATGATTGTGTTTCCTTCTTTAACAGCGTCATGTTTCGATGCTTTCATAACTCAGAGAGTGATACTTCTGTCACCAAAACATGCATATTTCTGTAACAAAAAACATTAAGACCACTTTAAATTCACAGACTTATAATCTGCTACTTAAATTCAGAATTGCAGTGAATTTTGATTTTTTCCTTGATATATTTATATAGCTGAACTACAAAATCAGTATCTTGTAAATAACAAATAAGTAATACAAATGTACACATCTATCATAAAAACAGATTAGATTCTTGGGACCAGAGCAATTCCAGATGGCACTGTATAAAATCAGCAGAACTATAACATGAGTATTCTTTGTTGTACCGTTACATATTTCTCCCTTTATTTTTCCTAATCGTATTCTGCACACAGAAACAATCATCCAATCACCAAACATGTAGAGGTGTAGCCAATTATTATTTAATCTTGTTAACATTTCTTACACTCCTTCATTTATCCACAAAACTATATATTTCTTCACTGATCATTCTATAATGAAAACTTACAGTACTACTGCATATATATATATATATATATATATATATATATATATATATATATATATATATCATATTTATAGACGTGAACTGACTACAGAGCCATGGCAACTTTACACATGTGTCAGAGGTGATATTGTTAAGACTTTGTCTTTTATAACCAGTTATTATGCATCGTCCTTAATTTCTTTGTATTGAATTACTGGGAAGTTAAGTCATCCACACTGATGTTTCATTAAACCATTGGACCATATGGACCATATATTTTACAGGAAAGTGCATTATTTCATTGTATGCCAGCAGTGATACAATGTGAAAAATATTATCAATATTAATAATAATATTATTATATTATTATTATTATAATATCATGAAATATGTTAGCCATTTTGTAGTGTTTTCTTTATTATACTAATCCAATCACAGCATCACCTTCTTGTCTAGACTAATACGGACCTCCAAGCCAATAGCCTATTATCATCATATGAAGCTATGAACCTCTGAACCTCTGTTTGACTCTTGATATGTACAATATTCCATTTGTTTTCTGCAGTGCTATACTATACTTTCAACAGTTACTATACTTTCTTTTCAGTGTAACACTTCAGTATTCGGTGCCTTAAATTTCTGACAAGGAATATAATGTCTCACAATTTGTAAGTTGTGTTTAATACATCTATTGTACCTTATCTTTACTTGTGTTTTAAAAAGGTCTGTGTGTTTTCTAAGGAAATGTGTCAGCTGCTGGTTTCCATAATTGCCATCGGGGTATATACTGAAAACATAAAGACTCAAGTTAGATCTCATAAGGACTTTATATAAGTTAATTATTTTCGCTATGCAGTTAATATGGAAGCATCTGTACAATTTTAAAAATATATTTTACTTAGTTGGCACATACAATGTGGAATATTTAAACACCAATTGAATGTACAAGGTGCTTAAATGGTATATCTGGTTATACAATTAAATACTCATGCAAAACACTGCTAGAATTGTAACATTGTACTATAATTGTATATTTCTGATGTTTTCTTATATAAAAAGAATGAAATGTGTGACATTTGTTTATTTTTTAATTTGTCTTCAGTGAGTTTATCTGTCAATTATTCATTTAAGACTAATGGTACACCAAAATCCAATATCTTCCCATTCTGCTTTGGTTATTTCTTAGGATGACTTTAGAATTAAAGTATCAATAAATACTTACATATTGCTTCAGGTAGACTTAGAAATATCAGAATTAGGAGGAGAACATTAATGTCCATGTCTATCTCCAAATAACGCAGCAGCTGTAGAAGTAGATTTTCCTCTCCAGGTTCAGCCTTGATTGTAACTAAATGTTTGTCACTGCAGAGAGTTTGAGTCTGCTGACATACACAACTTCCTTAGGTACCAGCACCAATCAGATAACTCTTTACCTTTTTAGATGGATTTATTAATGTATCTCTGACTGTTTTTCATTCAAAAGACCCAATGATGTTACTGAATGTTATTTATTGTCATATATGCAATTAACCATGGGTTATTGTCACTATTACATCTCTCTTAAAAAAAAAAAGAAAACTGAAGGAAAATTTTGGAATGCTAGCTAGAACACAGAAAATAAAATTCTTACAAATTTCATAAACAATATTTTAAATAAAAATATTTTTAAATATATTATTTAAAATACAATTCGTACATAGCAGTCTATTTGTTTTAAATATTATACAAGCAATACTATTGTCTTGTTTTATATAGATAACACCTTCCTTTAATACTATGATTTTTAGCTCTAATATATTCTATATAGATCTTACTGCAGCCTGTGTTTACTCTTCTGCCAGAATAAATAAAGAAAGAATGCTGAGAGTATTAAACTCAGACAACAGAAATGTCATTCCCGTTAGTACAACTCCACTGCAGCACAGCTGCGTAAGAACAGTAATTTAACTGTTCAACCTGCCAAGGACTGAAATTCCCAACTACTTTATCTGAAAAAAAAATTGCTGATAAAATACTTGTGTTTTACACAGGAGGGCAAGTCCCCCACAAACCCTGAACTTATACATATCAACTCCATGCTCACACCAACTCAAAGAGGTGGGGGGGAATTACCACCAAAAAGGCATCCCTGCCAGCGCAGCTCACTGAAAGGGATTTCCTGTGAAGGACCTCTGATCCTCAGCAGGTAGAACATCAGGCAAATGACACCTGAGAGCTCACACATTACCTACCCATAGGTTACCCCATGGTACACAGGAGGAAACATATTTACTTTGTTAACAAGGTTAGTGATTAATAGGTCTGTTGGTTAGTACTAGCCAAATTTCTTATATCAAAGGTAAGATTCAAACTCTCTACCTTGGGTCTATGAGGTAAACACCTGAACTATTAAGCCAATTCTTAATCCCCATTATTCTAACTACCAATCCCCACTTTGCAGACCATTTTTAGCCATGGCTAAGTCCAGTTAGGCAATTACACTTAATGGGAACGTATAGTATGAAAGTATGGATAGTGTACAAACATCCATGCTATTGCATGAATACCATAAAAGTACAGAGCATGTTATGAAATACTTGCATAGTTCACTATGGTCATAGCATAAGGTTATTGTAATGTTAAGGATAGTATAAAGGAATGTATGTCCTCATACATGCAACTACAGATGGTTTTGTTAGTCTGTGGAAAACAAATATACCCGTTTTCAGTTTCAATGTTTTGTAACAAGTTCTGTTTGAATTGCAGATCTTGACTGTTCATGTTTGTTGTGGCAGAGAGTTCAAGTCATTCATTGTCTGTACTCACAGACGAGTGTCAGTGATAAGTACAAGGGCAGAGCATAGCACACAAACACCTACATGATCCTAACACAGAGCAACACAGAGTATGTCGTAAAAGGCTATAAAGGTAGCTATAAAGGTATCTGCACATACAGAACCTTATCAATATGAGGGGATGTAGCTGCTGACCAAGACGGTTTACACAGAAGTAAAGGAAGAAGAAATAATAAGGTATAAGAGAAAGCATTAAAAAGGCAGCAAACTTGAATGTGCTACACCTCTGTTTGGGTAGGCTCATACGATCATAGGTTCTTACTGAACCTAAGGCCAAAAGACACCATCAAAAAGCTAAGCTACATCACCCAGTGAAGGTGGAAGATTAGCAGTCTCCCATTAAGTAGACTTTCTCCACATATTTCTGTTGAAAACTTGCAATCTCTCATCTAGTCATCTAGGTGGATTTTAAAGACTGTTGGGAAGGTACTCTGCTTGATAGGTGAGGGTGCCGTAATCTAGAAATGTAGGATACCATGAGTTAGATATCTGTTATGTCACCTGATATTGTTGATGTGGCAGTGTAGGTTCAGATACAGAGAGTGTTTGCTTTACCACATGTTCTGTATGGCACTGAGTAGAACTATAGAGCTTTTAATGTACCAAAACAACTAGGATTACTGGAACCTAATATATTTTTGGTGTTGGAACTTAGCGGACTGTCAAGATGGTTTAAGTGCTTGGTGAGGTATATGACAAAGGTGAGTTATATTAAATGATGGGCCTAAAAAAACTGAATAAAATGAAAATATAACTTCTTTGGACATTGAATATATGCTATGAAGGATGAACTGTGTAATGCAGAATGATTTTCTAATCACCCAGAGACATGGTGATCATAGGAGACTCAGTTATGAGCATATGAACCCATGTCTCGGATGACCTTGTCCAGTTTAAGGGAATTTTATCTATATGGAAAGCAGTAATAATGCTAGACTTGCTGGAGGGAATTATGCTGTATTTATTTGTGTTAAGAGAAATTTCATGATTAATAAACCAAACATTTGTTTGGTCTAGCCCTTGCTGGAGAATTTGACTATCAGAATGGGATTTAATAACTGCCCCCTGCTTGCAATCATCAGCAAACTTGATTTGATATATTCCATTGACACAAGCTTTTTGTGTCATATATTTACAAAAAAGGAGGGGACCCAGTACTGATCCTGTTGGAACTTACTTTCTGTCTAGAACAAATACCTCCATCATTATTGGTATGGGTTCTGACAGATGGCCAGTTATCAATCCAGCAAACTACATATGGTTAAATGTTGAGTTGAAAGAGTTTGTCAATAATCCCATCATCTAGGATAGTGTCAGAGGTTTTGGCATATTCGAGATAAGCAATGCATACTGTTTGCCCCTTATCCATGATCTCAGTAACTCTTTCAAAGAAATCAACCAGACTGAGCTGGCACAGTCTGCCTTTAGCAAAGCTGAACTGCTGTGTATCCAGGGATATAAGGTCACCTATAACATTGTTTATTTGTTCAGCTATAATACATCTCAAAGCTTTGCAAATAATATTATAGGTTCATAGGTTCATAGATTAGTAGTAAGCTAACTGCCCTTGCGAGCCATTTTAAGCCTAGCCAATTATCCCTTGTGAGACTCAAACCCTGCACCAGATATTATCAGGGTTAGCAGACAGCCTGACTTTATGCTAGGGTATTCTCCACTCCTTGAGGACATAACGAGAGGAGAAACTCTGGTTGAATCATTGATGGAAGAGTGTTGCTAAATGGGACTTCACACTTTTCAGCAGGCATCAAAGGATATTGTAGGACATATGGAGGAAGTGTTTTTAATTTTGGAACGTGCATAAAGAACTTGGTCCAAACTGATGTCAGGATGGGGCCTGTGATGTATAATGGAGGACTGAGAGGGGAAGGAGAGTAGAATGAGATTTGAAAAGAATTTATGCACAAGAATATTAGCAATGTCCTTGTGGTCAGAGAAAAAAGTACTGTTTGAGAAAAGTTCAACACAGAATTATAGCTTACTTCTAAACTTATCTAATCTTTTGAATTGGCTGCCAATACTAAGTTGATAGTTGACTTTACATTTCTTAATGGCAGGCTTGTGAGACTTGCATACCAGTTTTAAATTCCCTTCATAATGATGAAGTAGACATCTTTATTGATGGCCAGTAGCTTTTTCTTTTTATTATTATAGAGTTAATTTATGTGGCAGTACCATCATATGGGTTTAGTTTTAAACTAGCCATAACTCTCACTTCTGTACTAGTATGGATGCTTTTTAATGCATCATTTTAAGATAGAGTAACATTCAGAATGGTAAGCAGCAGCCTCATTTATAAGATTTGTTGGAGAGCCATACCATTTGGGATTATCAGTAAGATCAATAATTTTTAAGTAATTGGTCTTGGAGTAATCCTTGAATATAGAGGAGTCATCCGGGGCTACAAAACAGATTTTCATAGAGAAGATCACAGTGAAATGGTCAGATTTCACCAGGGAGGCAGCAACAAGTGGATGTTGCAATTGGTAGAAATGTTTATGAGGAAAAGAACATGCTCTATTGAATCAGGAGACAATTTGGTCATGTGCATTGAGATTTACAAGGCACAGAAATCTATGGGTATACTTCATATTTGTTGTATGTGTTGGTCAGTTTTTTTGTGAATAGTTGAATTCATCCACAAAAAAACTTTAAATTTGATTTGATTTATAAGTTTTCTCACTTGGTAAGGTATTTAGCATTCTGAGAAGGGGTCATACATAGGGATCTCTAATTGGCTATAATATGATGATTCATTTTAGTGAACACAGCAAAGACTTCAACCACTTCCAGGTTAGTGTCATGTGAAATCTGTTGAGAAACAGTAGCATTATGAATAAATATAATACACAGTTGCAGTGGATCTGAACGAATGACAGACATTGTACCCTAGAATTTAGAGAGTAGTATCACTACAGTGGAAACAGGTTTCTAAAATTACAGACATTTTGATGTCTTCAAGGTTAAAGAAAGCCTCGTGTCCTCAGATTTTGTTGCTTAGGCTTTTGGGATTCTGTAGCACTACTTTGATACTATCTATTTTGGAGATTACTATGCTGAGTAACGTTACATTTAAGGACAGAGACAGGGCAAAGAGATAAAAAAGCAAGAGGGTAGCATTCAGAAGCTACTGGCACAAAAATAGCTAATTGTCTCTAAAGACATTAAGGCTAACAACTTTATCCGGAGCTAGACCTTTGTCTCCACCAGAGGATGCTCCTATAAGAAGTAAAAGCCACATACTCTCTTTAACAGGAAGAGCTGCTCTCTGATTCATATTTATGGATAATGCTGTCACAAGTTGTATTGCCTAGTAATGAGCAATGAAAAATATACAATTTTTCAGAATGTACATTTCTCTGTTTCTGTGTATATCAGGAGCCCTACTGGCTGTCACTAGATAGGTGATACGTGTTCAGTATGTGAGCATAAAGCATCACCATTGTCGTGTCAGGTGGTTAGAACTGGAGTTGAGTAGATAATGGTTTTGCAGTTTCCTCACTTTCTCCAATTTACAGACTAACATACTCCATGTAATCTCTCGGAGTTGGTATATGTAGATAGATACATATATTGCTCAGTGGCACTAAAAATGATTTTGCATTTTGTGACTTTGGTACTGCCTCTATTTTGACTATTGACTGCCAAAGTTTTAAAATGTTTTGGTGTTGAATAATCATGTCTATTAAAAGACACATAATAATTCATAAAAGACCTGTGTGTATCCACTGAGATAATTATGAAGAGGTCCAATAAATCAAAGAAACATAACATACTATAAGAGTGATGTAACATTACAGGATCTTATGACTCAGGGAAGTATTTTCCATGGTGATTCTGAATTTTTAAAAGGTCACTGATCAAAGAACTCTGACAATTTCTGGAATTCCAAAGGTCCACAAGAACCTAGTTGACCCACCTTTGCATCCCATATTTGATGCAAAATTTTCCAAAACCTCCACTATTACTAAATACATTGGCCATAAACTCAAAGGCGGAAGCATGAACATCCCTCATTTGTATAAAGATTCATGGGATTTTTTGTAAAGGATTTCCAAACATCTTTATAGTGACAATATAATTTTTGTTAATATTGATGTTAAAGATCTTTTCCCTATCATCCATGGCCTGGGTTTGGATTCATTTTAGAACTTTCTTTGCATTAAAAGTCACATAGAACATAACAAGATCAGGCCATTGACAGATTTAATGGAACTTGTTCTTAACAATAGTTTTTTTTTTTAAGGCAATTGTTCAGGCAGTGCACAGGAGTGGTAAAAGGAGTTGCTTGTGCCCCTACTTTTGCCAATCTGGTTATGGCCAAATAGGAATATAAGTATATTTTTCCATCCAGATTTTATAATCATTGGTCATTATATGGCCGCTTTCTTGATGACATAGTTATATTTTGGACAGGGAGTTTAGAGATGTTGTTGGAATTTTTTGAATACATAAACAGCACTACTGGATTTTTTCAGTTCACTATGAATTATTCCAAGGAACATTCTGATTATTTGGATTTAGCTATTTTTAAAAACAAAGAAGCTCAGTGCTTCTAGTCCAACAGCTATAGGAAGTTAACATACACAACTTATATATTGCACTTTACAAGTTGGCATCCTATGCACAAAATTATGGCTCTTATGTAGGGGCAAATGGTCCGACATTCTCATATGATTTCACAGTGGGGGGGGGGGGGGGGTAGAAGAAAGCATTAAGCTTAGACACATGTTTGAAATTATGAGGTTACCCCATAATGTTTTATGACCATTAGGGAAGAAGTCATGGCCAAATGTGAACTAAAGATTCTTTCCCTTAATAGGAAAAGGTAATCTCTGGCTGGTGTACAACAAAAAAAATTAACACAGACTTATGCTTCAACAAAGCTATGGTTCTTACTTACCAGTTAGACTTCCCTTATATTAAAACCATTATAACCAAAAATTGAACGACTTTTGTAAGGGTAGGTGAGCCTTTTCAGGACTTTGGAGCCATTCCCAAATTTGTTTACGAGAAAGACCTTTGTTTCAAATCACTCACTGAAAGAATAGGTCAAGGTGACAGGACTGTTTCAGTGAGAGTGTGTGTACACTGTATCCAGTGTAAGGACATCCTGTAGGATTACACGTTACATATAGTTGAGTATGGTGAGATATATTTAAAGCACAAGTTCCACTGTGCAAGTAAGAGAGTGGTGTATGTGACAGAAACGTCCAAGATTTTATATAGAGAAAACCACTAAAACCCTGAGGAGTAGAATTTACTAGCACTGTTATGATATTGGCAAATGTGATGAGCATAATGCTCATCCTAAACATATAAAGGTTAACAACACCCATAGATTAAAATTCTATGTTATTGACACCTTAGTCCTTGAGGGTAGACAAGGACCTTGAGAAAATTTACTAGCATTAAAAGCACTAAGATGGCAGTTAAAACTCAACTCTACAAATGGTTATGTCCTCAAGGACTTGGCTTCTATTGGGTGTATGTTATATCTAAAAGCTTCTTTCTATATGTGAGCTTTTAGTGTGGGAAGGTGTCTTGTTTTGGGCATTTCCATAGTCTCCACATACAAGTTTACACTTTTTGGTATACCTGCATTGTTACTTCTATAAATCTGCTTACACTACTGATAGTTTTATATATTTATGGTTCTTTTACAAAATGCTTTATATGTATTTAAGATTTTAAGCCAAATGTGAGTTTGTATTTATATATATATATATATATATATATATATATATATATATATATATATATATTCTTTTTATATTAATGTATAGTTGTTTATATATATATATTTTGTTATATATTATGATTTTTATACTGATCTATTTTTATATTTAAACTATTCTTATTGACCTTTGTTATGGCTGGTAACATCTTAGTCATAATGGGGAAGGTATACATCAATGTAACAGAACTCTCTCTCTCTATGTATGTAAATATATATACATCTATATATATATATATATATATATATATATATAGTTTACATTAGTAAATGTGTGCTTCCCACATTAATGAACAATGACATTTATGATGAAGCTTGTTTCTAAGATGAATCATTTTGTTTGCTACTAATTAATTCACCGAGTACTATCTTTTTAAAAGGTTTATTGTTTTCATTTGTTAATTGATCAATTCATGACATGACTTCCAGTTATATATATATATATATATATATATGATAGTGTAAAAGGCATGGTTTTAGTCTGATGAAGTCCTGAAGATGAAAATGTTTGTTTATTAAAGGAGGAATGTGGTTGTGAACACAGCTCCTGAGCCTTGTGGAGTTTATTGGCTTTGTGTGTCATTGTGGTTCTACATAAATGGACACACACATACACATCACTTTGTATCCTTTCTTAGTTTTTCTTAGTGAAGTGTTATGTAAAAATAATAAAAGGCAAAAATCACATACAAATCACTGAAAAGAAGCTTATTATTAATGCTACCCTTAAAACATTGGAATGTTTATTGCTTATTCATATAGATTCATTTAAATTGTAAACAGTGGTTACAAAACACATTCTACCTTTCATACAGAAAATGATTTTTCCAGTTTTAGCAAACCTATTTCAATGTGAACAACTCAGATGTATTCCAGGCTGGAAAACACAGTAGTTTATTAAGTTTTCTGCATATTAACCATAGCCGTTTCTGTCCCCATTTATGCCTATTTTAATAAGAGTTCATCTACTGAACACCCAACCTAATAACTTAATCATATCCCAAACTGGACAACAAAACGTTTTCCATTCTCAGTGTCAGAAGTCTTACTAATACACTTTGTATCATAGAGGCACGTATGCACTGGGAACGTGTCCATGTTTCCATTGTTTCTTAGATATGGTTTAAATGTAAAGACAGCACCCCTTCTGTGCCTAATTTTATGCCTACCATGCCTTTAAATTTACTGGCAGCTGAAGCTGAGTCTCAGTGTTTATTGGTGATAGTATCCCTTCAAAAGTCACACACAGAGACAGCACACCCCGCCCTCCAGTGAATCATAGAATTCAGCTCACCTTAGACAAGACAAACTTCCAACTTCCAACTTTTTATCAATCCTTGTCAATGGCCCTACATGATCTTGAAAATGTCCTTGCATTCTTTGAAAATAGTCCTAAATCATGGTCTCATTAATGCTTGGCAAACTCAACTATCCTTCCATTGACTGGAGTATGAACACTACCAATGTGGGATAAGTTCATTGCTTTTTGGACTGAGTGAAGAAAAGCTCCCTGAACCAATTTGTTTTCAGTCATATAGAGAATGGAACATTGTGCCCTGGTGTTCATAAATATGACTCCAACCTGTTCCCTCCCCTGTTCAAACCCTCATTAGTTAAGTCAAACCACTTTCTGCTTACGATCTGTGGCCTGGTAACCAACACAACCTCTTTAGAGATATCAAAAAGGCAGACCTTTTACAGCTACATAATACCATCTCTAAATTTGCCTAAAAACCTCCACAGTTGACCTGGGATATGCAGCTATCTACACTAAGGAGAGATTTCCTGTTTCCACTGTAGTGATACTACTCTCTAAATTCTAGGGTACGATGTCTGTCATTCATTCAGATCCACTGCAACTGTATATTATACATATTCATAATGCTACTGTTTCTCAGCAGATTTCACATGACACTAACCTGATTAGAGATTTCAAAAAGGCAGACCTTTTACAGCTACATAATACCATCTCTAAATTTGCCATTTAAAACCTCCACAGTTGACCTGGGATATGCAGCTATCTACACTAAGGATATCTGTTCTCATCTAGACAGATGTATTTGTAGATCAGTGTGTGCTGTGTCTTTAATAAGCATTTCAAATGGAGGACACATGCATATAAATAGAGAGCACATGCAGGAAGCAGAGCCATTTTGAGTCAACAACCAGTGTGTTAACATTTATGAGTGCAGTAGTCAGTTTATTAGTTTGTTTAAGTTAAAGTTACTAAGCCTCAATTTGATGTGTTTGCATGTAATAAAGCTGCTTGAACCAAACCCACAACTGTTCATCTGTTTTATCCTGACTGGGCGAGCGACATGGTGCCAGAACCGGGATGTCTAAGCAATGAGAAGCCAGAAAGATGCGAGAAGTCGAGCCATGAGGTGCATAGTTAAAAATGGAGGCATATAGAGGAATAAATCATCACAACCTACTCAAACAATTGAAAAGAGGTCAGAAACAAATTTCAAGTGCTAAAACTCAATAAATGATTTATTTTGCAAAGAAAATGATGCAAGGCATTTACAAAGCATAAAACACATTATCAATTAAATGTAATGCTCAAAACTAAGATATTTGATAAAATTATTTGAAATAGTTATGATAACATTTAGAATTACCTCTGATTTGCATAACGAGCATGTTAAAAGTAAAAACAAGCACAAGAAAAGTATAACAAGCATGATAAAAGTCAAACAAGTATAACAAGCACAATAAAAGGGCAAAACAAGCATGAAAAAGGCAAAACGGCTGCATTTTAGTGAACTATCACATTTTACAATATGAGCTACTATTTTGCATTAATTAAAGCTATTCAAAGTATAACTAGAATTGTTTGAAGTATCTCAGAGTGTGCATAGTGCTTGCAGTGTGTGCTTTATTACTGTACAATTATTTTGAAGACTTTATGCAAAGTGCAGTTATTTTGCAAAGTGCAGTCATTTGGAAGTGTTTCTTACACTGTAGAGGGTTATTTCACAAAGTACAGTCATTTTGAGAAGTTTCTTGTGCTGTGTACAGTTCATTCACAAAGTGTTTCTTACACTGATATTGGTGGTTTCACAAAGTGCAGTGATTTCAAAGTGTTTCTTGTGCTATGGAGACTTATTTCACAAAGTGCAGTTATTTTGCAAAGTGCAGTCATTTGGAAGTGTTTCTTACACTGTAGAGGGTTATTTCACAAAGTACAGTCATTTTGAGAAGTTTCTTGTGCTGTGTACAGTTCATTCACAAAGTGTTTCTTATACTGATATTGGTGGTTTCACAAAGTGCAGTGATTTCAAAGTGTTTCTTGTGCTATGGAGACTTATTTCACAAAGTGCAGTTATTTCAAAGAGTCTATTGTGCTGCTGAGCAAAACTACAAGTTTCTGGTATAAATTTCTGACATATATGTGTGTATGTTTGTACATAATTCCAAGGATGTTTATTACTGAGTATTGACATAGCATAAGCATTTTGCAGATCATCTCCACTTGTATTTGATCATAATATTGCTGAGAATTGGAGAGTATTTGAGCAAGAATACAATATTTTCATACAAGCAGCTTTTTCTGACAAATATGTATGTATGAGGGCATTTATTTTGCTTAATCTAGTGGAGTTAGAATCCATTGAAAGGGACCATTTATTTGTGTATGCATCAGCAGTATATGTAGGAGAAGAGAAAAAATGTCATATTGTTATACACGCTGAATCAAGGGAGCATCCTGAGTGCTTGAAATGTAAATTTAGAGAAATGTGTAACTCCCAGACAAATGTTATATGGGAAAGGCACTTATTTTACACAAGAGACCAAAAGCCAGGAGAAACCTGCAAGACTAAATATCTGGACTTGTACAGTGTCTCCTACACATATTTAAGAGGAGATCTTATTCAGGTATACAGGGCATTTAGGGACAACTACCTCTGGGAATGTTTGGGGTTATCAAAAAGTACTAGGAAATCATTAGATAACCTATGTAGAAGATTCTATAGGAATGAGAAGTGTACTAATTGGTTCGCTGACAGAGTAGATGATGCTTGGAACAGACTACCAAATTACATTAAAGCAAGTACTAGTTTAGATATTTTTAATAACAGCCTGGACATTTATTATGGGAACAAGTGTTTTTGGCATATTGGCAAAGCTAGAAGGGCTTTAATACCCGTGTTTGAAACATTTGTATGTATGTATGTATGTATGTATCTATGTAAACATTTGCTGTTTATATTACTCACTTGAGACACAAAGCTAAAACATGCAGATTTGGTGATTTGAAAGATGAGCTGATAAACGACAGGCTTGTGTGTGGTCTTAATAATGCTGCAGTGAGAACGATTTTGCTTTGAGATACTGATTTAATGTTGAGGAAAGCCACAGAAATTTGACAAATACACGAGCTTGCAAAAAGGCACACCAATATGATTGCAAGTGATAAGAGCATGATTTCAGCAGCCTCTAGAGCAAATGTAGACAGCATACAACATGTGGTTAACAGAAACAAGCCTAAGCAGATGGCACCTGTTGTAACCCCTGTGAGTTTGCATGTGAAACCCTGTACCTTCCCAGCAAGTTCTAAAACTAGCTCAGTAAAACGGACATGCTCAGTGCAGCACAGGTGTGGGTCAGAAAACCCAAGTCAAGTCTCATGGTAACTGTTGTAATTGTGGTGCCAATTGTGATGCCACTGCACTGGCCCAGTAATCAAGGAGCCTCAATCCTCACCACTGGCAACAGTAAGGGACATACACAATGGAAGGATGACAAGTACACACACAGTAAAGTACAATTTCCCTTATGAGCATACAATGTCCAAGCCTTACAGTGTTTCTTGGTATGGTCAATTATTTTTGCAAGTTTATACCAGACTTCAGTGAATTGTCATTACCCTTAAGAGAGCTGACATGCAAAAATGTTACCTGGTTCTGGTTGGAACAACAACAAAGAGTATTTGAGGACCTGAAACAGAAAATTGCCAGTCCACCTATGTTAAGATACTCTGGTGTCCACAAACCAGTAATTCTTTCCTGTGATGCTTCAAAGCTTGGTCTTGGTGCAGTTAATCTTCAAGAGAATAGACCAGTAGCCTATGCATCTAGAACTCTTACCCAAACAGTGATGCAGTATGCTCAAATCGAGAAGGAGCGTTTGGCAGTTGTGTTTGCATAATTATATTTATGGTTGAGATATCCAGATTGAGTCTGATCATCAACCTCTACTTACTATTTTAAAGAAGCCTATGCATACAGCTCCAGCAAGGCTACAAAGAATGATGCTCAAATTAGAAAAGTATAACTTCAAAATGGTCTCTACAAAAGGCAAACTTTCTTATCTGGCTGATACCTTATCCAGGTCACCCAGAAATGCCACAGAAAAGCTTGATACAGAGAATTTTGACTTTAATATCATGGAAGTGCATAATTTTTCTAGCACAAGACTTGATTAACTAAGAGATCACACAGATACAGATCCAATTTTGCAAAAGCTCAACCACTTCATCAATGTTGGGTCCATCAGAGCAATCTTGTGTATCACCAGAAGTGCAACGTTATTTTCCCTACAGAGATGAGATGTTGATGGAAGATGGTATTATTTTCAAATGTACTAAAGTTGTCATTCCTACTTCCTTACAACATGTGTACATCCAAATGTTGCATCATAGCCACCCAGGTTCTGAAAATACCTAAAGAAGGGTGAGAGGACTAGTATTTTGGCCTTCTCTGTCAAAACATATTGATAAAGTACTGTCATCTTGTTCAGTATGCAATAGTAATAAACCGCATTTGCAAAAAGAGCCACTTCAGCTAAGCCAGATTAATGAACTACCTTGGTCAACAGTAGCCACTGACATATTTGAGTGGAATATTCAACATTACTTAGTGTTGGTAAACTCTTATTTAAACTGGTTTGAGATTAATTTGCTACCTAGCCTAACGTCCAGTACTGTCATTACTAAGCTGAAATGTCATTTTTCAGTCCATGGTAGTCCACACAAAGTTATTTGTGACAACGGTGCCCAGCTTACCAGTCAGCTACTTAAGAAATTTGCAAAAGAGAGGGACTTTATCCATGTTACCAGTAATCCTGAGTACCCACAGTCAAAAGGCCTAGCTGAACATGCAGTACATAGTGCAAAGCACCCCACTATCAAATGAGTCAGTGATTTCAGACCTGAGCATCTGGATTGATAGCTCTGTTTTCTTTCATAATTATGTGGTCACTGTAATTTGAAAATCTTTCTTTATCCTGCAACTAACTGCAAAGACATCTCTACTAGAGCCAAGAAAGTCATTTTTTTCTTAGACTCTGCCTTGGTCATACCCATTATAGAATATCCCACCACCTTTGTCATGTATCTTACTAGATGCATCAAAAATACTTGATGTGTCTATTAAGATACATAAAACATTAAAAGAGAGATTGATAACAAAATTATATTTGGCCTCAAAAATCTTAGCTAGCAGGAGAGGCTGGAACCCATCTCCCTGTACTTAGTATCTTACAGGCTGCTAAGAAGCTATCTATGACTTGTTTACTGTGCCCTTAAGGTCTTCCTGTCCTTGACATCCTTTTTTCTAAAATGGACCGGCCAACATAAGATCAAGAGATCCTGACCTACATCAGGAAATAAATAAAACTAGAAGTAGAGGAATAGCTAAGGTGGACTGAATGGGGTGGCCTCCCTGATTGCAAAGTGTAAGGGGGAGCAATTGACATAAGGCAATCAGTTATTATCTAGAAACTGTCGGCATTCATTTTAATACTAGCATTCAGACATGAGTGCCAAGAATACTTTTATGGTCAGGAGTAAAGCGCTTCAATACTTTGTGTGCCATATGGAGCAAATCAGTTTTCTGCAGTTTAAAATGGAAAGAGTTTTTTTTTCTTCATTTTTGATTTTTGTTCTCAGATATGAGAGTACATATTGTTTTATTTTCTGCTCCTCAACCTAAGGTTGAGGGTGCACCAGATCGAGGGATATTATAGGTTGGCAGAATAGCTAGCTTCACGTCTGACTTGCTGGAGGGTTAGGGTCATCATCTAGCACATCACCCTGTTCAGAAATAGGATAAGCTCCCACTACAGAAATGGAATTCTCCATTATGCTTCAAGCAAAGCTTGGACAACTCGATGACTAACCTTAAATTTACTTTTGGATTTATAGGCCTTGCCATCCTTGCAAAGAGTAGTATAGTTTGTTGGTGGTTATTGGCAAGGTAGTAGTTGCCTATGGTCACATGGCCTTATATATTTAGTTATTTATTTAACATTTGTTTACTGGGAAAGTCTGACTTGGAACAAAGCCAATTTTCAGTGGAGGCCCGGAGAGAAATGCTCCAGACATTTGTTTACAATGTGGGAGGAAATCTGAGCACACGGAGGAAACCCACATGAATGCAGGGAAAACAAGCAGATTCCACACAAAAGGCACCCCAGCCGGGAATCAAACTGGAGAACCTCCTGCTGTGAGGTGACAACATTACCGCTGTACCACTGTGCCACCCATGCAGGTAAGATCATGTGATTTTAATGCAACAAGACAACATCACCACTTTTTCTGTACTGTTAGTATACTGCCTACACTCTGGCAGTGTAACTGATAGATTTAGCTGAACTTCCTTCTAGAAAATATCATGTATTTTACATGTTCTGTTAGATTAATAGCTGTGTTTGTTTATCATCATTTGACATACCAGAGCACATGCTAAAATGTAACGTAAACCATTTTTTTTAATTATTTTTCTGATTTTTATATGATAATTTGTTAAGGGATGTGCACTGCATAGACAGTTTAGGCCACCACATCACTGACGTAAAATTTTATACCATATAATCAAAAACAGTATCTTGATCTAGGGACAACTCACTCTATCCTGGTGACTTGTCTTTCTGATTGTGGATTATCTGGCATAACTTGCAGCACTTCTGATCTGTTAAGAATCTTGCTGGACCATTTCATTGTAAATCACTTTATACCTACAAGTAGTAAAAGACCCTAAAGCGGTCTGGAAACCTTAGTTGATTTACAACAATTCAGTCACTAATGTTCTTGTGTTTACTGCACAAAACTATATTTGTGTTACTCAACTCACCTCATGTTTCCATGTGAGGTAATCATTTGTAAGTCATGTAAATGGGAATTCCACAGACTGCACTCTCGTAGGCCAAAATCTCAAACTTATTTTATAATCATTTTCTAAACAAAACAGCCGTGCTACCAGAAATAGAGTATTTGTTTTTGGAAAAGTCACTGTACAATTACACTGTATAGCTGCTTTGTCACATACATACTTTGAGATCTGACATGCTCATGCTGAATGACTTTATTGCATCATCTAAGCTACTGACATATTCGTTTCTGTTTTGTTTATGGAATCACATCTCTACAGACTGAGTTTTGTCTTTATGGTATGATGCAAATCATTAATAATATGGATATATAAGGTAAGCAATTCCATATACTGTGACTGGCTCACAGCAGATATGCCTTCTGAGCTTTTATTAGTTCATTTGACAAGTCATTGCATAGAATTTGTAATTTTTTTTCTTAACTTTGTTTATAGAGAATCTGAGAGATAGAAGTTGGACGTGTTTAAAAAATTACCTCTAGATCAATCTTTTTTTCAGGTAAATAACAAATCCATTACCAAATGACCTCTTTATTGCACCAGATTATGAAGGTATTTGGTATAAATATATTTTATTTTAGTTTTATTTGAGGTTTACTGACTTGCTTAGTCCAGCAAGGCTAGTGGTCTCTTTTCAGGGGAGATGCAAAGTGGTATTTAAACAACTAGGGGAAATTTGATCAGGGCATTGCATACCTTCTCCTACTCTTCTCAGTGGGTACCATGGGACCTTTTACATCCACCTTATCTACTACCAACTCAAGCAGATGGGTGCTCAGTCTAACATCTCATCTGAGGGATGACTAGAATTTTAAAAACAAGAAATCCATTGTCTTTACCTAACTGCACAGTCATCTGATTCTTGTAAAATATACATAGATATATGTAGCTAGATATATGTATCTCTCTATATAAATATAAATATAGCTATAGCTATAGATATAACTATAGATATAGATATAGATATGGATATAGCTATAGATATAAAAACAGTGATATCCACGTTTACCTTCCTGTTGTATTTACTAAAGTGAAACTTTCAAAAATCTTGCAGTTCCAGTGAAGTTTCATCGTGATAACTGACAGATGCTTTTGTTGTGCTAACACTGAGCAGACTGCTAGCAATTTTGATAGTGGTATTCCTTCTGTTTCTCAACTCTTCCAGCTTTTTGTACAATAGGATTGCAATATATGTACTTTGTTACTTGTAAATAGTATCTAACACTTACAAGAAATCAAGGCTGAATGGGAAAATGTTGGCATATCCAGAAATAACTGGGTGAATGGACACAAAGCAGCATGACATATTAGGGATGTTATGTACAAAAATATAACAGAGTTTTTGATGGAGTAATCCAAGTACTAAACCAGAAAAAATCTGAATTATGCTTACTTACAGTTTTAAATTGCATTACACATGCTCATTCATTTTCTGATTTTTCAGATTACCCACTATATCCATTTCTGTTTGTGGGGGAACCAATAAAGTACAAAAAGTTTGTCAAAAAAATTAGATATAATTTGGAGTTTTCCAACAAATCACAGTAGTACTTTGACTGCAGCACTAATGATTGTACCACAACAAGTCACCGTAGTGCTTTGACAGCAGTACTAATGATTGTACCATAACAAGTCACAGTAGTACTTTGACAGCAGTACTAATGATTGTACCATAACAATTTGCAGTAGTACTTTGAAAGCAGTACTAATGATTGTACTATAACAAGTCACAGTAGCACTTTTACAGCAGTACTAATGATTGTACCATAAAACGTCACAGTAGTACTTTGACAACAGTGCTAATGATTGTACCATAACAAGTCGCAGCAGTACTTTGAAAGCAGTACTAATGATTGAACCACAACAAGTCACAGTACTACTTTGACAGCAGTACTAATGATTGTACCATAACAAGTCACAGTAGTACTTTGCCAACAGTGCTAATGATTGTACCATAACAAGTTGCAGTAGTACTTTGAAAGCAGTACTAATGATTTTACCATAACAAGTCACAGTAGTACTTTGAAAGCAGTACTAATGATGTACCATAACAAGTCGCAGTAGTACTTTGACAGCAGTACGAATGATTGTACCATAACAAGTCACAGCAGTACTTTGAAAGCAGTAGTAATGATTGTACCATAACAAGTCACAGTAGTACTTTGGCAGCATTACTAATGATTGTACCATAACAAGTCACAGTAGTACATTGACAGCAGTACTAATGACTGTACAACAACAAGTCACAGTAGTAGTGTGACAGCAGTACTAATGATTGTACCATAACAAGTCACAGTAGTACTTTGACAGCAGTACTAATGACTGCACCACAACAAGTCACAGTAGTACTTTGACAGCAGTACTAATAACAAGTCACAGTAGTACTTTGACAGTAGTACTAATGATTGGAGCATAACAAGTCACAGTAGTACTTTGACAGCAGTACAAATGATTGTACCATAACAAGTCACAGTAGTACTTTGACTGCAGTACTAATGATTGTACCATAACAAATCACAGTAGTACTTTGAAAACAGTACTAATGATTGTACCATAACAAGTCACAGTAGTACTTTGAAAGCAGTGCTAATGATTGTACCATAACAAGTCACAGTAGTACTTTGAAAGCAGAACTAATGATTGTACCATAACAAGTCACAGTAGTACTTTGAAAGCAGTGATAATGATTCTACCATAACAAGTCACAGTAGTACTTTGAAAGCAGTACTAATGATTGCACCATAACAAGTCACAGTAGTACTTTGACAGCAGTACTAACAATTGTACCATAACAAGTCACAGTAGTACTTTGAAAGCAGTGCTGATGATTGTACCATAACAAGTCACAGTAGTACTTTAAAAGCAGTGCTAATGATTGTACTATAACAAGTCACAGTAGTACTTTGAAAGCAGTGCAAATGATGGTACCATAACAAGTCACAGTAGTACTTTGAAAGCAGTACTAATGATTGTACGATAACAAGTCACAGTAGTACTTTGACAGCAGTATCAATGATTGTACCATAACAAGTCACAGTAGTACTTTGACAGCAGTACTAATGATTGTACCATAACAAGTCACAGTAGGACTTTGAAAGCAGTACTAATGATTGTACAAAATCTAGTCACAGTAGTACTTTGACAGCAGTACTAATGATTGCACCATAACAAGTCACAGTAGGACTTTGACAGCAGTACTAATGATTGTATCATAACAAGTCACAGTAGTACTTTGACAGCAGTACTAATGATTGTACCATAACAAGTCACAGTAGTACTTTGACAGCAGTACTAATGATTGTACCATAACAAGTCACAGTAGTACTTTGACAGCAGTACTAATGATTGTACAATAACAAGTCACAGTTGTACTTTGACAGCAGTACTAATGATTGTACCGCAACAAGTCACAGTAGTACTTTGACAGCAGTGCTAATGATTGTACCATAACAAGTCACAGTAGTACTTTGAAAGCAGTACTAATGATTGTACAATAACAAGTCACAGTAGTACTTTGACAGCAGTACTAATGATTGTACCATAACAAGTCACAGTAGAACTTTAACAGCAATACAAATGATTGTACCATAACAAGTCACAGTATTACTTTGACAGCAGTACTAATGATTGTACCATAACAAGTCACAGTAGTACTTTGACAGAGGTACTAATGATTGTACCATAACAAGTCACAGTAGTAAATGGACAGCAGTACTAATGATTGTACCATAACAAGTCACAGTAGTACTTTGACAGCAGTACTAATGATTGTACCATAACAAGTCACAGTAGTACTTTGACAGCAGTACTAATGATTGTACCATAACAAGTCACAGTAGTACTTTGAAAGCAGTACTAATGATTGTACCATAACAAGTCACAGTAGTACTTTGAGAGCAGAACTAATGATTGTACCATAACAAGTTACAGTAGTACTTTGACAGAAGTACTAATGATTGTACCATAAAAAGTCACAGTAGTATTTTGACAGCAGTACTAATGATTGTACAATAACAAGTTGCAGTAGTACTTTGACAGCAGTACTAATGATTGTACCATAACAAGTCACAGTAGTACTTTGACAGCAGTACTAATGATTGTACCATAACAAGTCACAGTAGTACTTTGACAGCAGTACTAATGATTGTACCATAACAAGTCACAGTAGTACTTTGACAGCAGTACTAATGATTGTATCATAACAAGGCACAGTAGTACTTTGACAGCAGTACTAATGATTGTACCATAAAAAGTCGCAGTAGTACTTTGACTGCAGTACTAATGATTGTACAATAACAAGTCAGAGTTGTACTTAGACAGCAGTACTAATGATTGTACCATAACAAGTCACAGTAGTACTTTGACAGCAGTACTAATGATTGTACCATAACAAGTCACAGTAGTACTTTGACTGCAGTACTAATGATTGTACCATAACAAGTCACAGTAGTACTTTGACAGCAGTACTAATGATTGTACCATAACAAGTCACAGTAGTACTTTGACTGCAGTACTAATGATTGTACCATAACAAGTCACAGTAGTACTTTGAAAGCAGTACTAATGATTGTACCATAACAAGTCACAGTAGTACTTTGACAGCAGTACTAATGATTGTACCATAACAAGTCACAGTAGTACTTTGACAGCAGTACTAATGATTGTACCATAACAAGTCACAGTAGTACTTTGACAGCAGTACTAATGATTGTACCATAACAAGTCACAGTAGTACTTTGACAGCAGTACTAATGATTGTACCATAACAAGTCACAGTAGTACTTTGAAAGCAGTACTAATGATTGTACCATAACAAGTCACAGTAGTACTTTGAAAGCAGTACTAATGATTGTACCATAACAAGTCACAGTAGTACTTTGACAGCAGTACTAATGATTGTACCATAACAAGTCACAGTAGTACTTTGAAAGCAGTACTAATGATTGTACCATAACAAGTCACAGTAGTACTTTGAAAGCAGTACTAATGATTGTACCATAACAAGTCACAGTAGTACTTTGAAAGCAGTACTAATGATTGTACCATAACAAGTCACAGTAGTACTTTGACAGCAGTACTAATGATTGTACCATAACAAGTCACAGTAGTACTTTGACAGCAGTACTAATGATTGTACCATAACAAGTCACAGTAGTACTTTGACAGCAGTACTAATGATTGTACCATAACAAGTCACAGTAGTACTTTGACAGCAGTACTAATGATTGTACCATAACAAGTCACAGCAGTACTTTGACAACAGTGCTAATGATTGTACCATAACAACTCACAGTAGTACTTTGAAAGCAGTACTAATGATTGTACCATAACACGTCACAGTAGAACTTTGACAGCAGTACTAATGATTGTACCATAACAAGTCACAGTAGTACTTTGACAGCAGTACTAATGACTGTACCATAACAAGTCACAGTAGTACTTTGACAGCAGTACTAATGATTGTACCATAACAAGTCACAGTAGTACTTTTACAGCAGTACTAATGATTGTACCATAACAAGTCACAGTAGTACTTTGAAAGCAGTACTAATGATTGTACCATAACAAGTCACAGTAGTACTTTGACAGCAGTACTAATGATTGTACCATAACAAGTCACAGTAGTACTTTGACAGCAGTACTAATGATTGTACCATAACAAGTCACAGTAGTACTTTGACAGCAGTACTAATGATTGTACCATAACAAGTCACAGTAGTACTTTGACAGCAGTACTAATGATTGTACCATAACAAGTCACAGTAGTACTTTGAAAGCAGTACTAATGATTGTACCATAACAAGTCACAGTAGTACTTTGAAAGCAGTACTAATGATTGTACCATAACAAGTCACAGTAGTACTTTGACAGCAGTACTAATGATTGTACCATAACAAGTCACAGTAGTACTTTGAAAGCAGTACTAATGATTGTACCATAACAAGTCACAGTAGTACTTTGAAAGCAGTACTAATGATTGTACCATAACAAGTCACAGTAGTACTTTGACAGCAGTACTAATGATTGTACCATAACAAGTCACAGTAGTACTTTGAAAGCAGTACTAATGATTGTACCATAACAAGTCACAGTAGTACTTTGAAAGCAGTACTAATGATTGTACCATAACAAGTCACAGTAGTACTTTGACAGCAGTACTAATGATTGTACCATAACAAGTCACAGTAGTACTTTGACAGCAGTACTAATGATTGTACCATAACAAGTCACAGTAGTACTTTGAAAGCAGTACTAATGATTGTACCATAACAAGTCACAGTAGTACTTTGACAGCAGTACTAATGATTGTACCATAACAAGTCACAGTAGTACTTTGACAGCAGTACTAATGATTGTACCATAACAAGTCGAAGTAGTACTTTGACAGCAGTACTAATGATTGTACCATAACAAGTCACAGTAGTACTTTGACAGCAGTACTAATGATTGTACCATAACAAGTCACAGTAGTACTTTGACAGCAGTACTAATGATTGTACCATAACAAGTCACAGTAGTACTTTGACAGCAGTACTAATGATTGTACCATAAAAAGTCACAGTTGTACTTTGACAGCAGTACTAATGATTGTACTGCAACAAGTCACAGTAGTACTTTGACAGCAGTGCTAATGATTGTACCATAACAAGTCACAGTAGTACTTTTACAGCAGTACTAATGATTGTACCATAACAAGTCACAGTAGTACTTTGAAAGCAGTACTAATGATTGTACCATAACAAGTCACAGTAGTACTTTGACAGCAGTACTAATGATTGTACCATAACAAGTCACAGTAGTACTTTGAAAGCAGTACTAATGATTGTACCATAACAAGTCACAGTAGTACTTTGAAAGCAGTACTAATGATTGTACCATAACAAGTCACAGTAGTACTTTGAAAACAGTAGTAAAGATTGTACCATAACAAATCACAGTAGTACTTTCACAGCAGTACTAATGATTGCACCATAACAAGTCACAGTAGTACTTTGACAGCAGTACTAATGATTGTACCATAACAAGTCACAGTAGTACTTTGACAGCAGTAGTAATGATTGTACCATAACAAGTCACAGTAGTACTTTGAAAGCAGTACTAATGATTGTACCATAACAAGTCACAGTAGTACTTTGACAGCAGTACTAATGATTGTACCATAACAAGTCACAGTAGTACTTTGACAGCAGTGCTAATGATTGTACCATAACAAGTCACAGTAGTACTTTGACAGCAGTACTAATAATTGTACCATAACAAGTCACAGTAGTATTTTGACAGAAGTACTAATGATTGTACCATAAAAAGTCACAGTAGTATTTTGACAGCAGTACTAATGATTGTACCATAACAAGTCGCAGTAGGACTTTAACAGCAGTACTAATGATTGTACCATAACTAGTCACAGTAGTACTTTGAAAGCAGTACTAATGATTGTAGCATAACACATCACAGTAGTACTTTGACAGCAGTACTAATGACTGTACCATTACAAGTCACAGTAGTACTTTGAAAGCAGTACTAATGATTGTACCATAACAAGTCACAGTAGTACTTTGAAAGCAGTACTAATGATTGTACCAGAACAAGTCACAGTAGTACTTTGACAGCAGTACTAATGATTGTACTGTAACAAGTCACAGTAGTACTTTGACAGCAGTACTAATGATTGTACCATAACAAGTCACAGCAGTACTTTGACAACAGTACAAATGATTGTACCATAACATGTCACTGTAGTACTTTGACAGCAGTACTAATAATTGTACCATAACAAGTCACAGTAGTACTTTGACAGCAGTACTAATGATTGTACCATAACAAGTCACAGTATTACTTTGACAGCAGTACTAATCATTGTACCATAACAAGTCACAGTAGTACTTTGACAGAGGTACTAATGATTGTACCATAACAAGTCACAGTAGTACTTTGACAGCAGTACTAATGATTGTACCATAACAAGTTACAGTAGTACTTTGACAGCAGTACTAATGATTGTACCATAACACGTCATAGTAGTTATTTGAAAGCAGTACTAATGATTGTACCATTACAAGTCACAGTAGTACTTTGACAACAGTGCTAATGATTGTACCATAACAACTCACAGTAGTACTTTGACAGCAGTACTAATGATTGTACCATAACAAGTCACAGTAGTACTTTGAAAGCAGTACTAATGATTGTACCATAACAAGTCACAGTAGTACTTTGACAGCAGTACTAATGATTGTACCATAACAAGTCACAGTAGTACTTTGACAGCAGTACTAATGATTGTACCACAACAAGTCACAGTAGTACTTTGACAGCAGTACTAATGATTGTACCATAACAAGTCACAGTAGTACTTTGACAGCAGTACTAATGATTGTACCATAACAAGTCACAGTAGTACTTTGACAGCAGTACTAATGATTGTACCATAACAAGTCACAGTAGTACTTTGAAAGCAGTACTAATGATTGTACCATAACAAGTCACAGTAGTACTTTGACAGCAGTACTAATGATTGTACCATAACAAGTCACAGTAGTACTTTGACAGCAGTACTAATGATTGTACCATAACAAGTCGCAGTAGTACTTTGACAGCAGTACTAATGATTGTACCACAACAAGGCACAGTAGTACTTTGACAGCAGTGCTAATGATTGTACCATAACAAGTCACAGTAGTTTTTTGACTGCAGTACGAATGATTGTACCATAACAAGTCACAGTAGTACTTTGAAAGCAGTACTAATGATTGTACCATAACAAGTCACAGTAGTACTTTGACAGCAGTACTAATGATTGTACCATAACAAGTCACTGTAGTACATTGAAAGCGGTACTAATGATTGTACCATAACAAGTCACACTAGTACTTTGAAATCAGTACTAATGATTGTACAATAACAAGTCACAGTTGTACTTTGACAGCAGTACTAATGATTGTACCATAACAAGTCACAGTAGTACTTTGACAGCAGTGCTAATGATTGTACCATAACAAGTCACAGTAGTTTTTTGACTGCAGTACGAATGATTGCACCATAACAAGTCACAGTGGTACTTTGACAGCAGTACTAATGATTGCACAATAGCAAGTCACAGTAGTACATTGAAAGCAGTACTAATGATTGTAGCATAACAAGTCACAGTAGTACTTTGAAATCAGTACTAATGATTGTACTATAACAAGTCACAGTAGTACTTTGACAGCAGTACTAATGATGGTACCATAACAAGTCACAGTGGTACTTTGACAGCAGTACTAATGATTGTACCATAAAAAGTCACAGTAGTATTTTGACAGCAGTACTCATGATTATACCATAACAGGTTGCAGTAGTACTTTGACAGCAGTACTAATGATTGTACCATAACAAGTCACAGTAGTACTTTGAAAGCAGTAGTAAAGATTGTACCATAACAAATCACAGTAGTACTTTCACAGCAGTACTAATGATTGCACCATAACAAGTCACAGTAGTACTTTGAAAGCAGTACTAATGATTGTAGCATAACACATCACAGTAGTACTTTGACAGCAGTACTAATGACTGTACCATTACAAGTCACAGTAGTACTTTGACAGCAGTACTAATGATTGTACCATAACAAGTCACAGCAGTACTTTGACAGCAGTGCTAATGATTGTACCATAACAAGTCACAGTAGAACTTTGACAGTAATACTAATGATTGTACCATAACAAGTCACAGTAGTACTTTGACAGCAGTGCTAATGATTGTACCATAACAAGTCGCAGTAATACTTTGACAGCAGTACTAATAATTGTACCCTAACAAGTCACAGTAGTACTTTGACAGCAGTACTAATGATTGTAACGCAACAAGTCACAGTAGTACTTTGGCAGCAGTACTAATGATTGTACCATAAAAAGTCACAGTAGTATTTTGACAACAGTACTAATGATTATACCATAACAGGCCACAGTAGTACTTTGACAGCAGTACTAATGATTGTACCATAACAAGTCACAGTAGTACTTTGACAGCAGTACTAATGATTGTACCATAACAAGTCACAGTTGTACTTTGACAGCAGTACTAATGATTGTACCATAAAAAGTCGCAGTAGTACTTTGACAGCAGTACTAATGATTGTACCATAACAAGTCACAGTAGTACTTTGACAGCAGTACTAATGATTGTACCATAACAAGTCACAGTTGTACTTTGACAGCAGTGCTAATATTTGTACCATAACAAGTCGCAGTAATACTTTGACAGCAGTACTAATAATTGTACCCTAACAAGTCACAGTAGTACTTTGACAGCAGTACTAATGATTGTAACGCAACAAGTCACAGTAGTACTTTGACAGCAGTACTAATGATTGTACCATAACAAGTCACAGTAGTACTTTGACAGCAGTACTAATGATTGTACCATAACAAGTCACAGTAGTACTTTGAAAGCAGTAGTAAAGATTGTACCATAACAAATCACAGTAGTACTTTCACAACAGTACTAATGATTGTACCATAACAAGTCACAGTAGGACTTTGAAAGCAGTACTAATGATTGTACCATAAAAAGTCACAGTAGTATTTTGACAGCAGTACTAATGATTGTACCATAACAAGTCACAGTAGGACTTTAACAGCAGTACTAATGATTGTACAATAACAAGTCACAGTAGTACTTTCAAAGCAGTACTAATTATTGTACTATAACAAGTCACAGTAATACTTTGACAGGAGTACTAATGATTGTACCATAACAAGTCACAGTATTACTTTGACAGCAGTACTAATGATTGTACCATAAAAAGTCGCAGTAGTACTTTGACAGCAGTACTAATGATTGTACCATAACAAGTCACAGTAGTACTTTGACAGCAGTACTAATGATTGTACCATAACAAGTCACAGTAGTACTTTGACAGCAGTACTAATGATTGTACCATAACAAGTCGAAGTACTACTTTGGCAGAAGTACTAATGATTGTACCATAAAAAGTCGCAGTAGTACTTTGACAGCTGTACTAATGATTGTACCATAACAAGTCACAGTAGTACTTTGACAGCAGTACTAATGATTGTACCATAACAAGTCACAGTACTACTTTGAAAGCAGTATTAATGATTGTACCATAACAAGTCACAGTAGTACTTTGACTGCAGTACTAATGATTGTACCATAACAAGTCACAGTAGTACTTTGACAACAGTGCTAATGATTGTACCATAACAAGTCACAGTAGTACTTTGAAAGCAGTACTAATGATTGTACCATAACAAGTCACAGTAGTACTTTGACAGCAGTACTAATGATTGTACCATAACAAGTCACAGTAGTACTTTGACAGCAGTACTAATGATTGTACCATAACAAGTCACAGTAGTACTTTGACAGCAATACTAATGATTTTACCATAACAAGTCACAGTAGTACTTTAAAAGCAGTACTAACGATTGTACCATAACAAGTCACAGTAGTACATTCACAGCAGTACTAATGATTGTACCATAACAAGTCACAGTAGTACTTTGACAGCAGTACTAATGATTGTACCATAACAAGTCACAGTTGTACTTTGACAGCAGTACTAATGATTGTACCATAAAAAGTCACAGTAGTATTTTGACAACAGTACTAATGATTATACCATGACAGGTCGCAGTATTACTTTGACAGCAGTACTAATGATTGCACCATAACAAGTCACAGTAGTACTTTGACAGCAGAACTAATGATTGTACCATAACAAGTCACAGTAGTACTTTGAAAGCAGTACTAATGATTGCACCATAACAAGTTACAGTAATACTTTGACAGGAGTACTAATGATTGTACCATAACAAGTCACAGTATTACTTTGACAGCAGTACTAATGATTGTACCATAAAAAGTCGCAGTAGTACTTTGACAGCAGTACTAATGATTGTACCATAACAAGTTACAGTAATACTTTGACAGCAGTACTAATGATTGTACCATAACAAGTCACAGTATTACTTTGACAGCAGTACTAATGATTGTACCATAAAAAGTCGCAGTAGTACTTTGACAGCAGTACTAATGATTGTACCATAACAAGTCACAGTAGTAGTTTGAGAGCAGTACTAATGACTATACCGCAACAAGTCACAGAAGTACTTTGACAGCAGTGCTAATGATTGTACCATACCAAGTCGCAGTAGTACTTTGACAGCAGTACTAATGATTGTACCATAACAAGTCACAGTAGTATTTTGACAGCAGTACTAATGATTGTACAATAACAAGTTGCAGTAGTACTTTGACAGCAGTACTAATGATTGTACCATAACAAGTCACAGTAGTACTTTGACAGCAGTACTAATGATTGTACCGCAACAAGTAACAGTAGTACCTTGACAGCAGTGCTAATGATTGTACTATAACAAGTCACAGCAGTACTTTGACAGCAGTGCTAATGATTGTGCCATAACAACTCGCAGTAGTACTTTGACAGCAGTACTAATGATTGTATCATAACAAGTCACAGTAGTACTTTGACAGCAGTACTAATGATTGTACCATAACAAGTCACAGTAGTACTTTGACAGCAGTACTAATGATTGTACCATAACAAGTCACAGTAGTACTTTGACAGCAGTACTAATGACTGTACCATAACAAGTCACAGTAGTACTTTGACAGCAGTACTAATGATTGTACCATAACAAGTCACAGCAGTACTTTGACAACAGTGCTAATGATTGTACCATAACAACTCACAGTAGTACTTTGAAAGCAGTACTAATGATTGTACCATAACACGTCACAGTAGAACTTTGACAGCAGTACTAATGATTGTACCATTACAAGTCACAGTAGTACTTTGACAACAGTACTAATGATTGCACCATAACAAGTAGCAGTAGTACTTTGAAAGCAGTACTAATGTTTGTACCATAACAAGTCACAGTAGTACTTTGACAGCAGTATTTATGATTGTACCATAACAAGTCACAGTAGTACTTTGACAGCAGTACTAATGATTGTACCATAACAAGTCACAGTACTATTTTGACAGCTGTACTAATAATTGTACCATAACAAATCACAGTAGTATTTTGACAGCAGTACTAATGATTGTACCATAACAAGTCACAGTAGGACTTTAACAGCAGTACTAATGATTGTACCATAACAAGTCACAGTAGTACTTTGACAGCAGTACTAATGATTGTACCATAACAAGTCACAGTAGTACTTTGACAGCAGTACTAATGATTGTACCATAACAAGTCACAGTAGTACTTTGACAGCAGTGCTAATGATTGTACCATAACAAGTCACAGTAGTTTTTTGACTGCAGTACGAATGATTGCACCATAACAAGTCACTGTAGTACATTGAAAGCAGTACTAATGATTGTAGCATAACAAGTCACAGTAGTACTTTGAAATCAGTACTAATGATGGTACCATAACAAGTCACAGTGGTACTTTGACAGCAGTACTAATGATTGCACAATAGCAAGTCGCAGTAGTACTTTGACAGCAGTACTAATGATTGTACCATAACAAGTCACAGTAGTACTTTGACAGCAGTACTAATGATTGTACTATAACAAGTCACAGTAGTACTTTGAAAGCAGTACTAATGATTGCACCATAACAAGTTACAGTAATACTTTGACAGGAGTACTAATGATTGTACCATAACAAGTCACAGTATTACTTTGACAGCAGTACTAATGATTGTACCATAAAAAGTCGCAGTAGTACTTTGACAGCAGTACTAATGATTGTACCATAACAAGTCACAGTAGTAGTTTGAGAGCAGTACTAATGATTGCACCATAACAAGTCACAGTAGTACTTTGACAGCAGTGCTAATGATTGTACCATAACAAGTCACAGTAGTACTTTGAAAGCAGTACTAATGATTGTACCGCAACAAGTCACAGAAGTACTTTGACAGCAGTGCTAATGATTGTACCATACCAAGTCGCAGTAGTACTTTGACAGCAGTACTAATAATTGTACCATAACAAGTCACAGTAGTACTTTGACAGCAGTACTAATGATTGTACCACAACAAGTCACAGTAGTACTTTGACAGCAGTACTAACGATTGTACCATAACAAGTCACAGTAGTACTTTGACAGAAGTACTAAGGATTGTACCATAACAAGTCACAGTAGTACTTTGACAGAAGTACTAAGGATTGTACCATAAAACGTCACAGTAGTATTTCATCAGCAGGACTAATGATTGTACCATAACAAGTCGAAGTAGTACTTTGACAGAAGTACTAATGATTGTACCATAAAAAGTAACAGTTGTACTTTGACAGCAGTACTAATGATTGTACTGCAACAAGTCACAGTAGTACTTTGATAGCAGTGCTAATGATGGTACCATAACAAGTCACAGTAGTACTTTTACAACAGTACTAATGATTGCACCATAACAAGTCACAGTAGTACTTTGACAGCAGTACTAATGATTGTACCATAACATGTCGCAGTAGTACTTTGAACGCAGTACTAATGATTGTACCATAACAAGTCACAGTAGTACTTTAACAGCAGTATTAATGATTGTACAATAAAAAGTCACAGTAGTATTTTGACAGCAGTACTAATGATTATACCATAACAGGTTGCAGTAGTACTTTGACAGCAGTACTAATGATTGTACCATAACAAGTCACAGTTGTACTTTGACAGCAGTACTAATGATTGTACCATAACAAGTCACAGTAGTACTTTGACAGCAGTACTAATGATTGTACCATAACAAGTCACAGTAGTACTTTCACAGCAGTACTAATGATTGCACCATAACAAGTCACAGTAGTACTTTGAAAGCAGTACTAATGATTGTACCATAACTAGTCGCAGTAGTACTTTGACAGCAGTACTAATAATTGTACCATAACAAGTCACAGTAGTACTTTGACAGCAGTACTAGTGATTCTACCGCAACAAGTCACAGTAGTACTTTGACAGCAGTGCTAATGATTGTACCATAACAAGTCGCAGTAGTACTTTGACAGCAGTACTAATGATTGTACCATAACAAGTCACAGTAGTACTTTGACAGCAGTACTAATGATTGTACCATAACAAGTCACAGTAGTACTTTGACAGCAGTACTAATGATTGTACCATAACAAGTCACAGTAGTATTTTGACAGCAGTACTAATGATTGTACCATAACAAGTCACAGTAGTACTTTGACAGCAGTACTAATGATTGTACCATAAAAAGTCGCAGTAGTACTTTGACAGCAATACTAATGATTGTAGCATAACAAGTCACAGTATTACTTTGACAGCAGTACTAATGATTGTACCATAACAAGTCACAGTAGTACTTTGACAGCAGTACTAATGATTGTACCATAACAAGTCACAGTAGAACTTTGACAGCAATACTAATGATTGTACCATAACAAGTCAAAGTAGTATTTTGACAGCAGTACTAATTATTGTACTATAACAAGTCACAGTAGTACTTTGAAAGCAGTACTAATGATTGCACCATAACAAGTTACAGTAATACTTTGACAGGAGTACTAATGATTGTACCATAACAAGTCACAGTATTACTTTGACAGCAGTACTAATGATTGTACCATAACAAGTCACAGTAGTACTTTGACAGCTGTACTAATGATTGTACCATAACTAGTCACGGTATTACTTTGAAAGCAGAACTAATGATTGTATAATAACAAGTCACAGTAGTACTTTGACAGCAGTACTAATGATTGTACCATAACAAGTCACAGTAGTACTTTGACAGCAGTACTAATGATTGTACCATAACAAGTCACAGTAGTACTTTGACAGCAGTACTAATGATTGTACCATAATATGTCACAGTAGAACTTTGACAGTAATACTAATGATTGTACCATAACAAGTCACAGTAGTACTTTGACAGCAGTACTAATGATTGTACCATAACAAGTCACAGTAGTACTTTGACTGCAGTACTAATGATTGTACCGCAAAAAGTCACAGTAGTTCTTTGGCAGCAGTGCTAATGATTGTACCATAACAAGTCACAGTAGTACTTTGACAGCAGTGCTAATGATTGTACCATAACAAGTCACAGTAGTACTTTGAAAGCAGTACTAATGATTGTACCATAACAAGTCACAGTAGTACTTTGACAGCAGTACTAATGATTGTACCATAACAAGTCACAGTAGTACTTTGACAGCAGTACTAATGATTGTACCATAACAAGTCACAGTAGTACTTTGACAGCAGTACTGATTGTACCATAATGATTGTATCATAACAAGTCACAGTAGTACTTTGACAGCAGTACTAATGATTGTACCATAAAAAGTCACAGTAGTACTTTGAAAGCAGTACTAATGATTGTACCATAACAAGTCACAGTAGTACTTTGACAGCAGTACTAATGATTGTACCGCAACAAGTCACAGTAGTACTTTGACAGCAGTGCTAATGATTGTACCATAACAAGTCACAGTAGTACTTTGACAGCAGTACTAATGATTGTACCATAACAAGTCACAGTAGTACTTTGACAGCAGTACTAATGACTGTACCATAAAAAGACGCGGTAGTACTTTGGCAGCAGTATTAATGATTGTACCATAACAAGTCACAGTAGTATTTTGACAACAGTACTAATGATTATACCATAACAGGTCGCAGTAGTACTTTGGCAGCAGTACTAATGATTGTACCATAACAAGTCACAGTAGTACTTTGACAGCAGTACTAATGATTGTACCATAACAAGTCACAGTAGTACTTTGACAGCAGTACTAATGATTGTACCATAACAAGTCACAGTAGTACTTTGACAGCAGTACTAACGATTGTACCATAACAAGTTGCAGTAGTACTTTGACAGCAGTACTAATGATTGTACCATAACAAGTCGCAGTAGTACTTTGACAGCAGTACTAATAATTGTACCATAACAAGTCACAGTAGTACTTTGACAGCAGTACTACTGATTGTACCACAACAAGTCACAGTATTACTTTGAAAGCAGTACTAATGATTGTACCATAACAAGTCACAGTAGTACTTTGACAGCAGTACTAATGATTGTACCATAACAAGTCACAGTAGTACTTTGACAGCAGTACTAATGATTGTACCATAAAAAGTCGCAGTAGTACTTTGACTGCAGTACTAATGATTGTGCCATAACAAGTCACAGTAGTACTTTGACAGCAGTACTAATGATTGTACAATAACAAGTCACAGTAGTACTTTGACAGCAGTACTAATGATTGTACCATAACAAGTCACAGTAGTACTTTGACAGCAGTACTAATGATTGTACCATAACAAGTCACAGTAGTACTTTGACAGCAGTATTAATGATTGTACGATAACAAGTCACAGTAGTACTTTGTCAGCAGTACTAATGATTGTACCATAACAAGTCACAGTAGTACTTTGACAGCAGTACTAATGATTGTACCATAACAAGTCACAGTAGTACTTTGAAAGCAGTACTAATGATTGTACCATAACAAGTCACAGTAGTACTTTGACAGCAGTACTAATGATTGTACCATAACAAGTCACAGTAGTACTTTGACAGCAGTACTAATGATTGTACCATAACAAGTCACAGTAGTACTTTGACAGCAGTACTAATGATTGTACCATAACAAGTCACAGTAGTACTTTGAAAGCAGTACTAATGATTGTACCATAACAAGTCACAGTAGTACTTTGACAGCAGTACTAATGATTGTACCATAACAAGTCACAGTAGTACTTTGACAGCAGTACTAATGATTGTACCATAACAAGTCACAGTAGTACTTTGACAGCAGTACTAATGATTGTACCATAACAAGTCACAGTAGTACTTTGAGAGCAGTACTAATGATTGTACCATAACAAGTCACAGTAGTACTTTGAAAGCAGTACTAATGATTGTACCATAACAAGTCACAGTAGTACTTTGACAGCAGTACTAATGATTGTACCATAACAAGTCACAGTAGTACTTTGACAGCAGTACTAATGATTGTACCATAACAAGTCACAGTAGTACTTTGAGAGCAGTACTAATGATTGTACCATAACAAGTCACAGTAGTACTTTGACAGCAGTACTAATGATTGTACCATAACAAGTCACAGTAGTACTTTGACAGCAGTACTAATGATTGTACCATAACAACTCACAGTAGTACTTTGAAAGCAGTACTAATGATTGTACCATAACACGTCACAGTAGAACTTTGACAGCAGTACTAATGATTGTACCATTACAAGTCACAGTAGTACTTTGACAGCAGTACTAATGATTGTACCATAACAAGTCACAGTAGAACTTTGACAGCAGTACTAATGATTGTACCATAACAAGTCACAGTAGTACTTTGACAGCAGTACTAATGATTGTACCATAACAAGTCACAGTAGTACTTTGAAAGCAGTACGAATGATTGTAACATAACAAGTTGCAGTAGTACTTTGACAGAAGTACTAATGATTGTACCATAACAAGTCACAGTAGTGCTTTGCCAGCAGTACTAATAATTTCACCATAACAAGTCACAGTTCTACTTTGACAGCAGTACTAATGATTGTACCATAACAAGTCGCAGTAGTACTTTGAACGCAGTACTAATGATTGCACCATAACAAGTCACAGTAGTACTTTGACAGCAGTACTAATGATTGCACCATAACAAGTCACAGTAGTACTTTGACAGCAGTACTAATGATTGTACCATAAGATGTCGCAGTAGTACTTTGACAGCAGAACTAATGATTGTACCATAACAAGTCACAGTAGTACTTTGACAGCAGAACTAATGATTGTACCATAACAAGTCACAGTAGAACTTTGACAGCAATACTAATGATTGTACCATAACAAGTCAATGTATTACTTTGACAGCAGTACTAATGATTGCACCATAACAAGTCACAGTAGTACTTTGACAGCAGTACTAATGATTGTACCATAACAAGTTGCAGTAGTACTTTGACAGCAGTACTAATGATTGTACCATAACAAGTCACAGTAGTACTTTGAAAGCAGTACTAATGATTGCACCATAACAATTCGAATTAGTACTTTGACAGCAGTACTAATGATTGTACCATAACAAGTCGCAGTAGTACTTTGAAAGCAGTACTAATGATTGTACCATAACAAGTCACAGTAGTACTTTGACAGCAGTACTAATGATTGTACCATAACAAGTCACAGTAGTACTTTGAAAGCAGTACTAATGATTGTACCATAACAAGTAGCAGTAGTACTTTGACAGCTGTACTAATGATTGTACTATAACAAGTCACAGTAGTATTTTGACAGCAGTACTAATGATTGTACCATAACAAGTCACAGTAGTACTTTGACAGCCGTACTAATGATTATACCATAACAAGTCACAGTAGTACTTTGACAGCAGTGCTAATGATTATACAATAACAAGTCACAGTAGTACTTTGACAGTAGTACTAATGATTTTACCATAACAAGTCACAGTAGTACTTTGACAGCAGTAGTAATGATTGTACCATAACAAGTCACAGTAGTACTTTGACAGCAGTACTAATAATTGTACCATAACAAGTCACAGTAGTACTTTGACAGCAGTACTAATGATTGTACCACAACAAGTCACAGTAGTACTTTGACAGCAGTGCTAATGATTGTACTATAACAAGTCACAGCAGTACTTTGACAGCAGTGCTAATGATTGTACCATAACAAGTCACAGTAGTACTTTTACAGCAGTACTAATGATTGTACCATAACAAGTCACAGTAGTACTTTGAAAGCAGTACTAATGATTGTACCATAACAAGTCACAGTAGTACTTTGACAGCAGTACTAATGATTGTACCATAACAAGTCACAGTAGTACTTTGACAGCAGTACTAATGATTGTACCATAACAAGTCACAGTAGTACTTTGACAGCAGTATTAATGATTGTACCATAACAAGTCACAGTAGTACTTTGACAGCAGTACTAATGATTGTACCATAACAAGTCACAGTAGTACTTTGACAGCAGTACTAATGACTGTACCATAACAAGTCACAGTAGTACTTTGACAGAAGAACTAATGATTGTACCATAACAAGTCACAGTAGTACTTTGACAGCAGTACTAATGATTGTACCATAACAAGTCACAGTTGTACTTTGACAGCAGTACTAATGATTGTACCATAACAAGTCACAGTAGTACTTTGACAGCAGTACTAATAATTGTACCATAACAAGTCACAGTAGTACTTTGACAGCTGTACTAATGATTGTACCATAACAAGTCACAGTAGTACTTTGACAGCAGTACTAATGATTGTACCATAACAAGTCACAGTAGTACTTTGTCAGCAGTACTAATGATTGTACCATAACAAGTCACAGTAGTACTTTGACAGCAGTACTAATGATTGTACCATAACAAGTCACAGTAGTACTTTGAAAGCAGTACTAATGATTGTACCATAACAAGTCACAGTAGTACTTTGAAAGCAGTACTAATGATTGTACCATAACAAGTCACAGTAGTACTTTGACAGCAGTACTAATGATTGTACCATAACAAGTCACAGTAGTACTTTGACAGCAGTACTAATGATTGTACCATAGCAAGTCGCAGTAGTACTTTGACAGCAGTACTAATGATTGTACCATAACAAGTCACAGTAGTACTTTGACAGCAGTACTAATGATTGTACCATAACAAGTCGCAGTAGTACTTTGACAGCAGTACTAATAATTGTACCATAACAAGTCACAGTAGTACTTTGACAGCAGTACTAATGATTGTACCATAACAAGTCACAGTAGTACTTTGAAAGCAGTACTAATGATTGTACCATAACAAGTCACAGTTGTACTTTGACAGCAGTACTAATGATTGTACCATAAAAAGTCACAGTTGTACTTTGACAGCAGTACTAATGATTGTACCATAACAAGTCACAGTAGTACTTTGACAGCAGTACTAATGATTGTACCATAACAAGTCACAGTAGTACTTTGACAGCAGTACTAATGATTGTATCATAACAAGGCACAGTAGTACTTTGACAGCAGTACTAATGATTGTACCATAAAAAGTCGCAGTAGTACTTTGACTGCAGTACTAATGATTGTGCCATAACAAGTCACAGTAGTACTTTGACAGCAGTACTAATGATTGTACAATAACAAGTCACAGTTGTACTTTGACAGCAGTACTAATGATTGTACCACAACAAGTCACAGTAGTACTTTGACAGCAGTGCTAATGATTGTACCATAACAAGTCACAGTAGTACTTTGACAGCAGTACTAATGATTGTACCATAACAAGTCACAGTAGTACTTTGACAGCAGTACTAATGATTGTACCATAACAAGTCACAGTAGTACTTTGACAGCAGTACTAATGATTGTACCATAACAAGTCACAGTAGTACTTTGACAGCAGTACTAATGATTGTACCATAACAAGTCACAGTAGTACTTTGACAGCAGTACTAATGATTGTACCATAACAAGTCACAGTAGTACTTTGACAGCAGTACTAATGATTGTACCATAACAAGTCACAGTAGTACTTTGACAGCAGTACTAATGATTGTACCATAACAAGTCACAGTAGTACTTTGACAGCAGTACTAATGATTGTACCATAACAAGTCACAGTAGTACTTTGACAGCAGTACTAATGATTGTACCATAACAAGTCACAGTAGTACTTTGACAGCAGTACTAATGATTGTACCATAACAAGTCACAGTAGTACTTTGACAGCAGTACTAATGATTGTACCATAACAAGTCACAGTAGTACTTTGACAGCAGTACTAATGATTGTACCATAACAAGTCACAGTAGTACTTTGACAGCAGTACTAATGATTGTACCATAACAAGTCACAGTAGTACTTTGACAGCAGTACTAATGATTGTACCATAACAAGTCACAGTAGTACTTTGACAGCAGTACTAATGATTGTACCATAACAAGTCACAGTAGTACTTTGACAGCAGTACTAATGATTGTACCATAACAAGTCACAGTAGTACTTTGACAGCAGTACTAATGATTGTACCATAACAAGTCACAGTAGTACTTTGACAGCAGTACTAATGATTGTACCATAACAAGTCACAGTAGTACTTTGACAGCAGTACTAATGATTGTACCATAACAAGTCACAGTAGTACTTTGACAGCAGTACTAATGATTGTACCATAACAAGTCACAGTAGTACTTTGAAAGCAGTACTAATGATTGTACCATAACAAGTCACAGTAGTACTTGGAGAACAGTACTAATGATTTTACCATAACAAGTCACAGTAGTACTTTGACATAAGTACTAATGATTGTACCATAAAAAGTCACAGTAGTATTTTGACAGCAGTACTAATGATTGTATCATAACAAGTCGTAGTAGTACTTTGACAGCAGTACTAATGATTGTACCATAACAAGTCACAGTAGTAGTTTGACAGCAGTACTAATGATTGTACAATAACAAGTCACAGTATTACTTTTACAGCAGTACTAATGATTGTACTATAACAAGTCACAGTAGTACTTTGACAGCAGTACTAATGATTGTACCATAACAAGTCACAGTAGTACTTTGACAGCAGTACTAATGATTGTACCATAACAAGTCACAGTAGTACTTTGACAGCAGTACTAATGATTGTACCATAACAAGTCACAGTAGTACTTTGACAGCAGTACTAATGATTGTACCATAACAAGTCACAGTAGTACTTTGACAGCAGTACTAATGATTGTACCATAACAAGTCACAGTAGTACTTTGACAGCAGTACTAATGATTGTACCATAACAAGTCACAGTAGTACTTTGACAGCAGTACTAATGATTGTACCATAACAAGTCACAGTAGTACTTTGACAGCAGTACTAATGATTGTACCATAACAAGTCACAGTAGTACTTTGACAGCAGTACTAATGATTGTACCATAACAAGTCACAGTAGTACTTTGACAGCAGTACTAATGATTGTACAATAACAAGTCACAGTAGTACTTTGACAGCAATACTAATGGTTGTAGCATAACAAGTCACAGTATTACTTTGACAGCAGTACTAATGATTGTACCATAACAAGTCAAAGTAGTACTTTGACAGCAGTACTAATGATTGTACCATAACAAGTCACAGTAGTACTTTGAAAGTAGTACTTTGAAAGCAGTACTAATGATTGTACCATAACAAGTCAAATTAGTACTTTGACAGTAGTACTAATGATTGTACCATAACAAGTCGCAGTAGTACTTTGAAAGCAGCACTAATGATTGTACCATAACAAGTCACAGTAGTACTTTGAAAGCAGTACTAATGATTGTACCATAACAAGTCACAGTAGTACTTTGACAGCAATACTAATGATTTTACCATAAAAAGTCACAGTAGTACTTTGACAGCAATACTAATGATTTTACCATAACAAGTCACAGTAGTACTTTGACAGCAGTACTAATGATTGTACCATAACAAGTCGCAGTAGTACTTTGAAAGCAGTACTAATGATTGTACCATAACAAGTCACAGTAGTACTTTGAAAGCAGTACTAATGATTGTACCATAACAAGTCACAGTAGTACTTTGACAGCAGTATTAATGATTGTACCATAACAAGTCACAGTAGTACTTTGACAGCAGTACTAATGATTGTACCATAACAAGTCACAGTAGTACTTTAACATCAGTATTAATGATTGTACCATAAAAAGTCACAGTAGTATTTTGACAACAGTACTAATGATTATACCATGACAGGTCGCAGTAGTACTTTGACAGCAGTACTAATGATTGTACCATAACAAGTCACAGTTGTACTTTGACAGCAGTACTAATGATTGTACCATAACAAGTCACAGTAGTACTTTGACAGCAGTACTAATGATTGTATCATAACAAGTCACAGTAGTACTTTGAAAGCAGTACTAATGATTGTAGCATAACATGTCACAGTAGTGCTTTGACAGCAGTACTAATGATTGTACCATTACAAGTCACAGTAGTACTTTGACAGCAGTACTAATGATTGTACCATAACAAGTCGCAGTAGTACTTTGAACGCAGTACTAATGATTGCACCATAACAAGTCACAGTAGTACTTTGACAGCAGTACTAATGATTGCACCATAACAAGTCACAGTAGTACTTTGACAGCAGTACTAATGATTGTACCATAAGATGTCGCAGTAGTACTTTGACAGCAGAACTAATGATTGTACCATAACAAATCACAGTAGAACTTTGACAGCAATACTAATGATTGTACCATAACAAGTCACAGTAGTACTTTGACAGCAGTACTAATGATTGCACCATAACAAGTCACAGTAGTACTTTGACAGCAGTACTAATGATTGTACCATAACAAGTCACAGTAGTACTTTGACAGAAGTACTAATGATTGTACCATAAAAAGTCACAGTAGTATTTTGACAGCAGTACTAATGATTGTACCATAACAAGTCACAGTAGTACTTTGACAGCAGTACTAATGATTGTACCATAACAAGTCACAGTTGTACTTTGACAGCAGTACTAATGATTGTACCATAAAAAGTCACAGTAGTACTTTGACAGCAGTACTAATGATTGTACCATAACAAGTCACAGTAGTACTTTGAAAGCAGTACTAATGATTGTAGCATAACAAGTCACAGTATTACTTTGACAGCAGTACTAATGATTGTACCATAACAAGTCACAGTAGTACTTTGACAGCAGTACTAATGATTGTACCATAACAAGTCACAGTAGTACTTTGACAGCAGTACTAATGATTGTACCATAACAAGTCACAGTAGTACTTTGACAGCAGTACTAATGATTGTACCATAACAAGTCACAGTAGTACTTTGAAAGCAGTACTAATGATTGTACCATAACAAGTCACAGTAGTACTTTGAAAGCAGTACTAATGATTGTACCATAACAAGTCACAGTAGTACTTTGACAGCAGTACTAATGATTGTACCATAACAAGTTGCAGTAGTACTTTGACAGCAGTACTAATGATTGTACCATAACAAGTCACAGTAGTACTTTGACAGCAGTACTAATGATTGTACCATAACAAGTCACAGTAGTACTTTGACAGCAGTACTAATGATTGTACCATAACAAGTCACAGTAGTACTTTGAAAGCAGTAGTAATAATTGTACCATAACAAGTCACAGTAGTACTTTGACAGCAGTACTAATGATTTTACCATAACAGGTTACAGTAGTACTTTGAAACAGTACTAATGATTGCACCATAACAAGTTACAGTAATACTTTGACAGGAGTACTAATGATTGTACCATAACAAGTCACAGTAGTACTTTGACAGCAATACTAATGATTGTACCATAACAAGTCGCAGTAGGACTTTAACAGCAGTACTAATGATTGTACAATAACAAGTCACAGTAGTACTTTCAAAGCAGTACTAATTATTGTACTATAACAAGTCACAGTAGTACTTTGACAGCAGTACTAATGATTGTACCATAACAAGTCACAGTAGTACTTTGACAGAAGTACTAATGATTGTACCATAACAAGTCACAGTAGTACTTTGACAGCAGTATTAATGATTGTACCATAACAAGTCACAGTAGTACTTTGACAGCAGTACTAATGATTGTACCATAACAAGTCACAGTAGTACTTTGACAGCAGTACTAATGATTGTACCATAACAAGTCACAGTAGTACTTTGACAGCAGTACTAATGATTGTACCATAACAAGTCACAGTAGAACTTTAACAGCCATACAAATGATTGTACCATAACAAGTCACAGTAGTACTTTGACAGCAGTACTAATGATTGTACCATAACAAGTCACAGTAGTACTTTGAAAGCAGTACTAATGATTGTACCATAACAAGTCACAGTAGTACTTTGACAGCAGTACTAATGATTGTACCATAACAAGTCACAGTAGTACTTTGACAGCAGTACTAATGATTGTACCATAACAAGTCGCAGTAGTACTTTGACAGCAGTACTAATGATTGTACCATAACAAGTCACAGTAGTACTTTGACAGCAGTACTAATGATTGTACCATAACAAGTCACAGCAGTACTTTGACAACAGTGCTAATGATTGTACCATAACAAGTCACAGTAGTACTTTGACAGCAGTACTAATGATTGTACCATAATATGTCACAGTAGAACTTTGACAGTAATACTAATGATTGTACCATAACAAGTCACAGTAGTACTTTGAAAGCAGTACTAATGATTGTACCATAACAAGTCACAGTAGTACTTTGACAGCAGTACTAATGATTGTAACATAACAAGTCACAGTAGTACTTTGACAGCAGTACTAATGATTGTAACGCAACAAGTCACAGTAGTACTTTGACAGCAGTACTAATGATTGTACCATAACAAGTCACAGTAGTACTTTGACAGCAGTACTAATGATTGTACAATAACAAGTCACAGTTGTACTTTGACAGCAGTACTAATGATTGCACCATAACAAGTCACAGTAGTACTTTGACAGCAGTACTAATGATTGTACCATAAGATGTCGCAGTAGTACTTTGACAGCAGAACTAATGATTGTACCATAACAAGTCACAGTAGTACTTTGACAGCAGTACTAATGATTGTACCATAACAAGTCACAGTAGTACTTTGAAAGCAGTACTAATGATTGTACCATAACAAGTCACAGTAGTACTTTGAAAACAGTAGTAATGATTGTACCATAAAAAGTCACAGTAGTACTTTGACAGCAATACTAATGATTTTACCATAACAAGTCACAGTAGTACTTTGACAGCAGTACTAATGATTGTACCATTACAAGTCACAGTAGTACTTTGACAGCAGTACTAATGATTGTACCATAACAAGTCACAGTAGTACTTTGACAGCAGTACTAATGATTGTACCATTACAAGTCACAGTAGTACTTTGACAGCAGTACTAATGATTGTACCATAACAAGTCGCAGTAGTACTTTGAAAGCAGTACTAATGATTGTACCATAACAAGTCACAGTAGTACTTTGACAGCAGTACTAATGATTGTACCATAACAAGTCACAGTAGTACTTTGACAGCAGTACTAATGATTGTACCATAACAAGTCACAGTAGTACTTTGACAGCAGTACTAATGATTGTACCATAACAAGTCACAGTAGTACTTTGACAGCAGTACTAATGATTGTACCATAACAAGTCACAGTAGAACTTTGACAGCAATACTAATGATTGTACCATAACAAGTCACAGTAGTACTTTGAAAGCAGTACTAATGATTGTACCATAACAAGTCGCAGTAGTACTTTGACAGCAGTACTAATGATTGTACCATAACAAGTCACAGTAGTACTTTGACAGCAGTACTAATGATTGTACCATAACAAGTCACAGTAGTACTTTGACAGCAGTACTAATGATTGTACCATAACAAGTCACAGTAGTACTTTGACAGCAGTACTAATGATTGTACCATAAAAAGTCACAGTAGAACTTTGACAACAATACTAATGATTGTACCATAACAAGTCAATGTATTACTTTGACAGCAGTACTAATGATTGCACCATAACAAGTCGCAGTAGTACTTTGAAAGCAGTACTAATGATTGTACCATAACAAGTCACAGTAGTACTTTGAAACCAGTAGTAATGATTGTACCATACAAAGTCACAGTAGTACTTTGACAGCAGTTCTAATGACTGTACCATAACAAGTCACAGTAGTACTTTGACAGCAGTACTAATGATTGTACCATAACAAGTCACAGTATTACTTTTACAGCAGTACTAATGATTGTACTATAACAAGTCACAGTAGTACTTTGACAGCAGTACTAATGATTGTACCATAACAAGTCACAGTAGTACTTTGACAGCAGTACTAATGATTGTACCATAACAAGTCGCAGTAGTACTTTGACAGCAGTACTAATGATTGTACCATAACAAGTCACAGTAGTACTTTGACAGCAGTACTAATGATTGTACCATAACAAGTCACAGTAGTACTTTGACAGCAGTACTAATAATTGTACCATAACAAGTCACAGTAGTACTTTGACAGCAGTACTAATGATTGTACCGCAACAAGTAACAGTAGTACCTTGACAGCAGTGCTAATGATTGTACTATAACAAGTCACAGTAGTACTTTGACAGCAGTACTAATGATTGTACCATAACAAGTCACAGTAGTACTTTGACAGCAGTACTAATGATTGTACCATAACAAGTCACAGTTGTACTTTGACAGCAGTACTAATGATTGTACCATAAAAAGTCACAGTTGTACTTTGACAGCAGTACTAATGATTGTACCATAACAAGTCACAGTAGTACTTTGACAGCAGTGCTAATGATTGTACCATAACAAGTCACAGTAGTACTTTTACAGCAGTACTAATGATTGTACCATAACAAGTCACAGTAGTACTTTGAAAGCAGTACTAATGATTGTACCATAACAAGTCACAGTAGTACTTTGACAGCAGTACTAATGATTGTACCATAACAAGTCACAGTAGTACTTTGACAGCAGTACTAATGATTGTACCATAACAAGTCACAGTAGTACTTTGAAAACAGTAGTAAAGATTGTACCATAACAAATCACAGTAGTACTTTCACAGCAGTACTAATGATTGCACCATAACAAGTCACAGTAGTACTTTGAAAGCAGTACTAATGATTGTACCATAACACGTCACAGTAGTACTTTGACAGCAGTACTAATGACTGTACCATTACAAGTCACAGTAGTACTTTGAAAGCAGTACTAATGATTGTACCATAACAAGTCCCAGTAGTACTTTGAAAGCAGTACTAATGATTGTACCATAACAAGTCACAGTAGTACTTTGACAGCAGTACTAATGATTGTACCATAACAAGTCACAGTAGTACTTTGACAGCAGTACTAATGATTGTACCATAACAAGTCACAGTAGTACTTTGACAGCAGTACTAATGATTGTACCATAACAAGTCACAGTAGTACTTTGACAGCAGTACTAATGATTGTACCATAACAAGTCACAGCAGTACTTTGACAACAGTGCTAATGATTGTACCATAACAACTCACAGTAGTACTTTGAAAGCAGTACTAATGATTGTACCATAACAAGTCACAGTAGTACTTTGACAGCAGTACTAATGATTGTACCATAACAAGTCACAGTAGTACTTTGACAGCAGTACTAATGATTGTACCATAACAAGTTGCAGTAGTACTTTGACAGCAGTACTAATGATTGTACCATAACAAGTCACAGTACTATTTTGACAGCTGTACTAATAATTGTACCATAACAAATCACAGTAGTACTTTGACAGCAGTACTAATGATTGTACCATAACAAGTCACAGTAGTACTTTGACAGCAGTACTAATGATTGTACCATAACAAGTCACAGTAGTACTTTGACAGCAGTACTAATGATTGTATCATAACAAGTCACAGTAGAACTTTGACAGCAATACTAATGATTGTACCATAACAAGTCACAGTATTACTTTGACAGCAATACTAATGATTGTACCATAACAAGTCACAGTAGCTCTTTGAAAGCAGTACTAATGATTGTACAATAACAAGTCACAGTAGTACTTTGACACCAGTACTAATGATTTTACCATAACAAGTCACAGTAGAACTTTGACAGCAATACTAATGATTGTACCATAACAAGTCAAAGTAGTATTTTGACAGAAGTATTAAGGATTGTACCATAACAAATCACAGTAGTACTTAGAAAGCAGTACTAATGATTGAACCGCAACAAGTCACAGAAGTACTTTGACAGCTGTGCTAATGATTGTACCATAACAAGTCACAGTAGTACTTTGACAGCAGTACTAATGATTGAACCGCAACAAGTCACAGAAGTACTTTGACAGCAGTACTAATGATTGTACCATAACAAGTCACAGTAGTACTTTGACAGCAGTACTAATGATTGTACCATAACAAGTCACAGTAGTACTTTGAAAGCAGTACTAATGATTGTACCATAACAAGTCACAGTAGTACTTTGACAGCAGTACTAATGATTGTACCATAACAAGTCACAGTAGTACTTTGACAGCAGTACTAATGATTGTACCATAACAAGTCACAGTAGTACTTTGAAAGCAGTACTAATGATTGTACCATAACAAGTCACAGTAGTACTTTGACAGCAGTACTAATGATTGTACCATAAAAAGTCACAGTAGTATTTTGACAGCAGTACTAATGATTGTACCATAACAAGTCGTAGTAATACTTTGACAGCAGTACTTATGATTGTACCATAACAAGTCACAGTTGTACTTTGACAGCAGTACTAATGATTGTACCATAACAAGTCACAGTAGTACTTTGACAGCAGTGCTAATGATTGTACCATAACAAGTCACAGTAGTACTTTGACAGCAGTACTAATGATTGTATCATTACAAGGCACAGTAGTACTTTGACAGCAGTACTAATGATTGTACCATAACAAGTCGCAGTAGTACTTTGACAGCAGTACTAATGATTGTACCATAACAAGTCACAGTAGTACTTTGACAGCAGTACTAATGATTGTACCATAACAAGTCACAGTAGTACTTTGACAGCAGTACTAATGATTGTACCATAACAAGTCACAGTAGTACTTTGACAGAAGTACTAATGATTGTACCATAACAAGTCACAGTAGTACTTTGACAGCAGTACTAATGATTGTACCATAACAAGTCGCAGTAGTACTTTGAAAGCAGTACTAATGATTGTACAATAACAAGTCACAGTAGTACTTTGACAGCAGTACTAATGATTGTACCATAAAAAGTCACAGTAGAACTTTGACAACAATACTAATGATTGTACCATAACAAGTCTCCGTATTACTTTGACAGCAGTACTAATGATTGTACCATAACAAGTCTCCGTATTACTTTGACAGCAGTACTAATGATTGCACCATAACAAGTCACAGTAGTACTTTGACAGCATTACTAATGATTGTACCATAACAAATCGCAGTAGTACTTTGACAGCAGTACTAATGATTGTACCATAAAAAAGTCGCAGTAGTACTTTGACAGCAGTACTAATGATTGTACCATAACAAGTCACAGTAGTACTTTGAAAGCAGTACTAATGATTGTACCATAACAAGTCGAATTAGTACTTTGACAGCAGTACTAATGATTGTACCATAACAAGTCGCAGTAGTACTTTGAAAGCAGCACTAATGATTGTACCATAAAAAGTCGCAGTAGTACTTTGACTGCAGTACTAATGATTGTGCCACAAAAAAGTCACAGTAGTTCTTTGACAGCAGTACTAATGATTGTACAATAACAAGTCACAGTTGTACTTAGACAGCAGTACTAATGATTGTACCGCAACAAGTCACAGTAGTACTTTGACAGCAGTACTAATGATTGTACCATAACAAGTCACAGTAGTACTTTGACAGCAGTACTAATGATTGCACCATAACAAGTCACAGTAGTACTTTGACTGCAGTACTAATGATTGTACCATAACAAGTCACAGTAGTACTTTGACAGCAGTACTAATGATTGTACCATAACAAGTCACAGTAGTACTTTGAAAGCAGTACTAATGATTGTACCATAACAAGTCACAGTAGTACTTTGACAGCAGTACTAATGATTGTACCATTACAAGTCACAGTAGTACTTTGACAACAGTGCTAATGATTGTACCATAACAAGTCACAGTAGTACTTTGACAGCAGTACTAATGATTGTACCATAACAAGTCACAGTAGTACTTTGACAGCAGTATTAATGATTGTACCATAACAAGTCACAGTAGTACTTTGACAGCAGTACTAATGATTGTACCATAACAAGTCACAGTAGTACTTTGACAGCAGTACTAATGATTGTACCACAACAAGTCACACTAGTACTTTGACAGCAGTACTAATGATTGTACCATAACAAGTCACAGTAGTACTTTGACAGCAGTACTAATGATTGTACCATAACAAGTCACAGTAGTACTTTGACAGCAGTACTAATGATTGTACCATAACAAGTCGCAGTAGTACTTTGACAGCCGTACTAATGATTGTACCATAACAAGTCCCAGTAGTACTTTGAAAGCACTACTAATGATTGTACCAGAACAAGTCACAGTAGTACTTTGACAGCAGTACTAATGATTGTACTGTAACAAGTCACAGTAGTACTTTGACAGCAGTACTAATAATTGTACCACAACAAGTCACAGTAGTACTTTGACAGCAGTACTAATGATTGTACCATAACAAGTCACAGTAGTACTTTGACAGCAGTACTAATGATTGTACCATAACAACTCACAGTAGTACTTTGAAAGCAGTACTAATGATTGTACCATAACACGTCACAGTAGAACTTTGACAGCAGTACTAATGATTGTACTATAAAATGTCACAGTAGTAGTTTGACAGCTGTACTAATGATTGTACCATAACAAGTCACAGTAGTACTTTGACAGCAGTACTAATGATTGTACCATAACAAGTCACAGTAGTACTTTGACAGAAGTACTAATGATTGTACCATAACAAGTCACAGTAGTGCTTTGCCAGCAGTACTAATAATTGCACCATAACAAGTCACAGTAGTACTTTAACAGCAGTACTAATGATTCTCCCATAAGATGTAGCAGTAGTACTTTGAAAGGAGTACGAATGATTGTACCATAAGATGTCACAGTAGTACTTTGACAGCAGAACTAATGATTGTACCATAACAAGTCACAGTAGAACTTTGACAGAATAACTAATGATTGTACCATAACAAGTCACAGTAGTACTTTGACAGCAGTACTAATGATTGTACCATAACAAGTCACAGTAGTACTTTGACAGCAGTACTAATGATTGTACCGCAACAAGTCACAGTAGTACTTTGACAGCAGTGCTAATGATTGTACCATAACAAGTCACAGTAGTACTTTGAAAGCAGTACTAATGATTGTACCATAACAAGTCACAGTAGTACTTTGAAAGCAGTACTAATGATTGCACCATAACAAGTCACAGTAGTACTTTGACAGCAGTACTAATGATTGTACCATAACAAGTCACAGTAGTACTTTGACAGCAGTACTAATGATTGTACCATAACATGTCACAGTAGTATTTTGACAGCAGTACTAATAATTGTTCCATAACTTGTCACAGTAGTACTTTAACAGCAGTACTAATGATTGTACCGCAACAAGTCACAGTAGTACTTTGAAAGCAGTACTAATGATTGTACCATAACAAGTCACAGTAGTACTTTGACAGCAGTACTAATGATTGTACCATAACAAGTCACAGTAGAACTTTGACAGCAATACTAATGATTGTACCATAACAAGTCACAGTAGTACTTTGACAGCAGTACTAATGATTGTACCATAACAAGTCACAGTAGTACTTTGAAAGCAGTACTAATGATTGTACCATAACAAGTCACAGTAGTACTTTGACAGCAGTACTAATGATTGTACCATAACAAGTCACAGTAGTACTTCATCAGCAGGACTAATGATTGTACCATAACAAGTCGAAGTACTACTTTGGCAGCAGTACTAATGATTGTACCATAAAAAGTCGCATAACAAGTCACAGTAGTACTTTGAAAGCAGTACTAATGATTGTACCATAACAAGTCACAGTAGTACTTTGACAGCAGTACTAATGATTGTACCATAACAAGTCACAGTAGTACTTTGACAGCAGTACTAATGATTGTACCATAACAAGTCACAGTAGTACTTTGAAAGCAGTACTAATGATTGTACCATAACAAGTCACAGTAGTACTTTGAAAGCAGTACTAATGATTGTACCATAACAAGTCACAGTAGTACTTTGACAGCAGTACTAATGATTGTACCATAACAAGTCACAGTAGTACTTTGACAGCAGTACTAATGATTGTACCATAACAAGTCACAGTAGTACTTTGACAGCAGTGCTAATGGTTGTACAATAACAAGTCACAGTAGTACTTTGTCAGCAGTACTAATGATTGTACTATAACAAGTCACAGTAGTACTTTGACAGCAGTACTAATGATTGTACCATAACAAGTCACAGTAGTACTTTGACAGAAGTATTAAGGATTGTACAATAACAAGTCACAGTAGTACTTTGACAGCAGTACTAATGATTGTACCATAACAAGTCACAGTAGTACTTTGACAGCAGTACTAATGATTGTACCATAGCAAGTCACAGTAATACTTTGACAGCAGTACTAATGATTGTACCATAACAAGTCACAGTTGTGCTTTGACAGCAGTACTAATGATTGTACCATAACAAGTTACAGTAGTACTTTGACAGCAGTACTAATGATTGTACCATAACAAGTCACAGTAGTACTTTGACAGCAGTACTAATGATTGTACCATAACAAGTCACAGTAGTACTTTGACAGCAGTACTAATGATTGTACCATAACAAGTCACAGTAGTACTTTGACAGCAGTACTAATGATTGTACCATAACAAGTCACAGTAGTACTTTGAAAGCAGTACTAATGATTGTACCATAACACGTCACAGTAGTACTTTGACAGCAGTACTAATGATTGTACCATTACAAGTCACAGTAGTACTTTGACATCAGTACTAATGATTGTACCATAACAAGTCTCAGTAGTACTTTGAAAGCAGCACTAATGATTGCACCATAACAAGTCACAGTAGTACTTTGACAGCAGTACTAATGATTGTACCATAACAAGTCACAGTAGTACTTTGACAGCAGTACTAATGATTGTACCATAACAAGTCACAGTAGTACTTTGACAGCAGTACTAATGATTGTACCATAACAAGTCACAGTAGTACTTTGACAGCAGTACTAATGATTGTACCATAACAAGTCACAGTTGTACTTTGACAGCAGTACTAATGATTGTACCATAACAAGTCACAGTAGTACTTTGACAGCAGTACTAATGATTGTACCATAAAAAGTCACAGTAGTACTTTGACAGCAGTACTAATGATTGTACCATAACAAGTCACAGTAGTACTTTGACAGCAGTACTAATGATTGTACCATAACAAGTCACAGTAGTACTTTGACAGCAGTACTAATGATTGTACCATAACAAGTCACAGTAGTACTTTGACAGCAGTACTAATGATTGTACCATAACAAGTCGCAGTAGTACTTTGAAAGCAGTACTAATGATTGTACCATAACAAGTCACAGTAGTACTTTGACAGCAGTACTAATGATTGTACCATAAAAAGTCACAGTAGTACTTTGACAGCAGTACTAATGATTGTACCATAACAAGTCACAGTAGTACTTTGACAGCAGTACTAATGATTGTACCATAACAAGTCACAGTAGTACTTTGACAGCAGTACTAATGATTGTACCATAACAAGTCACAGTAGTACTTTGACAGCCGTACTAATGATTGTACCATAACAAGTCACAGTAGTACTTTGGCAGCAGTACTAATGATTGTACCATAAGAAGTCACAGTAGTACTTTGAAAGCAGTACTAATGATTGTACCATAACAAGTCACAGTAGTACTTTGACAGCAGTACTAATGATTGTAGCATAACAAGTCGCAGTAGTACTTTGACAGCAGTACTAATGATTGTACCATAACAAGTCACAGTAGTACCTTGACAGCAGTGCTAATGATTGTACTATAACAAGTCACAGTAGTACTTTGACAGCAGTGCTAATGATTGTACCATAACAAGTCACAGTAGTACTTTGAAAGCAGTACTAATGATTGTACCATAACAAGTCACAGTAGTACTTTGACAGCAGTACTAATGATTGTACCATAACAAGTCACAGTAGTACTTTGACAGCAGTACTAATGATTGTACCATAACAAGTCACAGTAGTACTTTGACAGCAGTACTAATGATTGTACCATAACAAGTCACAGTAGTACTTTGACAGCAGTACTAATGATTGTACCATAACAAGTCACAGTAGTACTTTGTCAGCAGTACTAATGATTGTACCATAACAAGTCACAGTAGTACTTTGACAGCAGTACTAATGATTGTACCATAACAAGTCACAGTAGTACTTTGAAAGCAGTACTAATGATTGTACCATAACAAGTCACAGTAGTACTTTGACAGCAGTACTGATTGTAGCATAATGATTGTATCATAACAAGTCACAGTAGTACTTTGACAGCAGTGCTAATTATTGTACCATAACAAGTCATAGTAGTATTTTGACAGCAGTACTAATGATTGTACCATAACAATTCACAGTAGTATTTTGACAGCAGTAGTAATGATTGTACCATAACAAGTCACAGTAGTATTTTTACAGCAGTACTAATGATTGTACCATAACAAGTCACAGTAGTACTTTGAAAGCAGTACTAATGATTGAACCATAACAAGTCACAGAAGTACTTTGACAGCTGTGCTAATGATTGCACCATAACTAGTCACAGTATTACTTTGAAAGCAGTACTAATGATTGTACAATAACAAGTCACAGTAGTACTTTGACAGCAATACTAATGGTTGTAGCATAACAAGTCACAGTATTACTTTGACAGCAGTACTAATGATTGTACCATAACAAGTCACAGTAGTACTTTGACAGCTGTACTAATGATTGTACCATAACAAGTCGAAGTAGTACTTTGACAGCAGTACTAATGATTGTACCATAACAAGTCACAGTAGTACTTTGAAAGCAGTACTAATGATTGTACCATAACAAGTCGAATTAGTACTTTGACAGTAGTACTAATGATTGTACCATAACAAGTCGCAGTAGTACTTTGAAAGCAGCACTAATGATTGTACCATAACAAGTCACAGTAGTACTTTGACATCAGTACTAATGATTGTACCATAACAAGTCACAGTAGTACTTTGAAAGCAGTGATAATGATTGTACCATAACAAGTCACAGTAGTACTTTGAAAGCAGTAGTAATGATTGTACCATAACAAGTCACAGTAGTACTTTGAAAGTAGTGCTAATGATTCTACCATAACAAGTCACAGTAGTACTTTGAAAGCAGTAGTAATGATTGTACCATAACAAGTCACAGTAGTACTTTGACAGCAGTACTAATGATTGTACCATAACAAGTCACAGTAGTACTTTGAAAGCAGTACTAATGATGGTATCATAACACTTCACAGTAGTACTTTGACAGCAGTACTAATGATTTTACCATTACAAGTCACAGTAGTACTTTGACAGCAGTACTAATTATTGTACCATAACAAGTCGCAGTAGTACTTTGAAAGCAGTACTAATGGTTGTACCATAACGATTCACAGTAGTACTTTGACAGCAGTACTAATGATTGTAGCATAACAAGTCACAGTAGTACTTTGACAGCAGTACTAATGATTGTACCATAACAAGTCACAGTAGTACTTTGACAACTGTGCTAATGATTGTACCATAACAAGTCGCAGTAGTACTTTGAATGCAGTACTAATGATTGCACCATAACAAGTCACAGTAGTACTTTGAAAGCAGTACTAATGATTGTACCATAACAAGTCACAGTAGTACTTTTTTTTTTCAAAACAGGTTTATTGTTTTAACATATAAGAGAAATATCATAACAATTTTATACAAGTAATTAAAAATAGATATTATTATAATATTCAACAAAAGAACTAAAGAGTTTACAAAGACATCCACTACAATCAGATCAATTAATTAAACTAAAATACCATGCTATTGAAATTAAAATTTTTTTAACAAATTTTGTAAATTGTCCCATACAATAAAATAAGATGTTTTTCTGTTTGTTGTAGTCCTAATTGTGTTTATTTCCATATGGCACACTATATTCATAACATTTTTAAATTCATTGAACGAAGGAGGTGTATCTGAAATCCAATTTCTAGTTATTATTTTCCAAGCCACTGCTAGAATAGACCATAACAAGGGAAGCTTAACCTTTTTAACACTTTGAGGTACAGGTGTGTTGAATAATATAAGAGATTTAAAAATAATGAAATTATCTGTAAAAAGAGCCTGCAAAAATTCATTAATTGACTTCCAGTATTCTTTCAATTTTATACAGTCATAAAACATATGAGCCCAGTCAGCATTAATTTCTACATTACATCTCTTACATAGATTATCTTTATTATTTATTTTATTCATCATCAAAGGTGTATAAAAAGATCTATGTAAAAATTTCCATGTATAAAGTCTCCAGACAATGGAAGACGTAGTTCTATAAGCAGATTCCAATATATATTGTTTATCTTGTTGATTTGGTGGGTCCCCATTAAAAGAAGTGAAATAATTCCAGTATGAATCTACATTGTTAAAAGTTTCTTGTCTGATAACTTTATGTATGTATGAAAGTTTACCTTTATCAGAAACTTCATGTTGTAAATTTAATATCAAGTAATCAATCAGTGTTGGAATAGATTCTTTAACAGTTATAGACATTAAATCTATTTTATTAATGAGATGTTGTCTAAAGGTCTGAACCTCTAACCAGCAAGTTTCTCTTAGATCAAATTCTTGTTTTAAGAAATCTAGATTTTTAACTTTATTATCAGATATCAACTGATACCAGTACTTTAGATCATTATCTATAGCTAAATGAGTTCCTTCAGAAGTAGATGACAAAAGCATACCCTGAGTATACATTATAGGAAATACAATAAAATTCCATTCCTATACTTAGGGTGCATGAATATAAAGTTACGATAACTAATAATAATATTTAATGGGTAACAAACCATATGTTTAGGTGTAATAGGTGAAGTACAAAATTCCTTTAGTAACCATAACATGGAGTTATTTACAATCATATTTTATGTGTTAAGGAGACTTTCATGAAGTGTATACTAATTAGCTCCCAATAATCTTTCCATTTTGTGACATATGACTGATCTATTAATAAAGTAATAACTTTTACAATAGAAGAGATAGTATATAAATTAAAGTCTGGAAAAGAAATACCCCCTTGAGACCAGCTATTAGTATGTTTCTTTAATGCAATCCTAGGTCTATTAGGTGCCCTTAAGAAATTTAACATTAGTGTGTTCAGTTTCTTGATAATTATTTTTGTAGGTGGAAGTATTATTGATTGTATTAAGTATAAAATCTTGGGGAATATTATCATTTTAATAATTGTAAGTCTCTCCTCCATAGTAAAAAACATATTATTCCAGGTATTAAAAAGATTTTGTATATTAAGAAAACAGGTATTATAATTATTATATATAATAGATTTAATATCTTTAGATAGTATTATAGCTAAATAAGTTATCTGACCTGAATTGGGTACATATTTAGTAAAATCACTAATGAGAATATTTTTTAGTGTATATATAGGTAGTATTTTAGTTTTTTCTTCATTGAATATTAAACCAGAAATACTTTTAAAATTCATCATGTTATCAAATAGAGACTGTATAGAAGAATTAGATCCTGCTGATGTAATTAGAACATCATCTGCAAAAAGTTGAATTTTGGATGTTGTATTTTCATCTATTTCAAAACCCTCTATGTCAGTACTGTTTCTGATCAAATTAGCCCAAGGCTCCATTACTAAAGTGAATAATAGTGGAGAAAGTGGACATCCTTGTTTTGTACCTTTAAGAATGGGTATTTTTTGTGAAACATATGTTCCTACCTTAATATAAGCCAGCGTTCCTTTGTATAAATGTTCAATTAGATTTACAAATGCATCCGAGAAGTTTGTGCACTTCATTAAGGCAAACAAATAGTCCCAACTTACTGAATCAAATGCTGAACTTATATCAAGACTAATAAGTGTTAAATCTTTCTTTTTCCTATTTGCAAAATCTATTAATGTTAAAGTTCTTCTTATATTATCAAAAGTATTTCTATTTACAATGAAGCCTGTCTGATCTATATCTATAATGCCGGGAATGATTGTCTTCAATCTATCAGCAAAGATATTCATAAACATTTTATAATCAACATTAAGTAATGAGATGGGGCGATATGAAGAACATCTAGTTGGATCTTTATTAGGTTTTAAAATTGGTAAAATAAATGTATATTGCAAAGGTGGGGGGGGGGTTATTAACTCAGTTTGGGCCAAAATAAAAACCTTATGTATTAATGAATATGTATTTTAGAAAGGATTTTATATATCTCTGGTATAATACCATCATTACCGGTGCTTTGTTTGATTTAAGCTTATTTATTTGTGTAATAACTTCTGTGTATGAAATATTCTTGTCCAATAGTTTAATCTGTTGTTTATTAAGCTTTTTATTCATATTTGTGGTTATAAACTCCTTTATTTTATCTTTAGGTTCCATGTTAATATTATTATGGTTAATTTTGTGAAAGTGATTTCTAAATTCATCTAGTATTTCTGGTATACTAGAAACATTCTTCTTTTTCCTTAGAGAAAAGATTTCTTTGATATGGTTTTGTTTATTCAACCTTTTTGTTTTATTTTTAAGTCTATGTAAGTATTTGGGGCTTATTGAATAAGACAAAACTTGTATTTCTAAAGTTATTTTAACTTTATGAGTTAAAATTTCTTTGTATTTCTCATTTAGTTTGTTTATTTCTTCAATAACTTTCTTGTCCATAATATTTTCTTTATAATTATGTTTATAAGAGTCTAATTTACTTTGAATATCTAACAATTCCT
>NC_056741.1:193130827-193240827 GCF_019279795.1 Protopterus annectens | reverse complement strand
GGCCACGCCCCTCACAGTAGTACTTTGAAAGCAGTACTAATGATTGTACCATAACCAGTCACAGTAGTACTTTGAAAGCAGTACTAATGATTGTACCATAACTAGCCACAGTAGTGCTTTGACAGGAGTACTAATGATTGTACTATTATCTTTCAAAATGTTATCTTTTCATTCCTCCCTTACGTCTCTCTAGGACTGTGCTTGATGGTTCTTCCTCCTGTACTGCATTGTATCATTCTGAGGGGTTGAGAAAATTCCGATTAATCGCATTTTGATCCTCACCTGTAATGTACACAATTTAAGCAGACATTTACCCACAGCCCATTTCTTTAACTTTTCTTTATGTCCTAGAACTTTTATCTTATTAAGGGGCCTGCAGCGTGTCCATTTTCTAACAGTACAGACAGTTAAGTCAGAATGTTGAATGCAGTTGCACATAGCAGAATTGTTGTCCTTTTCTAGGCTATGCAAGTGGTACCAGTCTGTCTTCTGTCATTTGGTTTCCAATTCCTAGTCTCAGTGTTGCTTTTCGCAGTTGAAAGCTGCTACAAGCACAGTTGACTTCAATATTAAAGATCAGGGAATTCCATATGTTCATTGGTTGCCTGTGCAACCCATTATCACAATAGCGACTTTCTTTAAGTAAACTTTCTATATTTGACACTTCAGTGCTAGTTTACAATATGTGGGCGACTCGGACTACTGAACACATGGGACAGGGTATGGACTATGTGGTTCCCACTGCAGGTCTTAAGGATTAAGAATAAGCTAAAACATCCACTGTTAGGGACTCATTATATTTGCCTGTGTACCCATGCTACTGGCAGTCGCAGACTAATCTTACCTGTTGCCATTAGAACATATGGGAAGTGGGTTAAAAACTGTTCACATTTGGTGAACATCTTTCAGACCAGCAACACCTGTTCCATTAACAGAAACTCAGCCCTAACCATAAGTGAAACAACGTGGGTCAAATCTCTAGGGATCCAAGTATGTTTTATCCTAAACTGCCAAAAGGTCCTTTATAGGGTTAGGTTACAACACTGCAGATTTGTCGCAATTGAGCTTGATCCCTGACCATTTACCCTTTGGATCATCAAAATTATAGATGTAATTTGAGTTCTGTTGGCTTGGGAACAGGGGTATTCCTAAAAAGGAATATGGATTTTTACCCATGTTTCATAGCGATAACACTTACGATTAGATCAAGTACTGTTGCCCAAGACGTAGAGAAATCAACCTGAGTGTGCCAAGGATTTAGAGTGCTTATCCACCAGTCTGATTCAAAAGCTACTGAAAATTGTGAAAGTAAAAGGCATGTCATAAATCTTGGCATCTACACCTCTAGACCCATGGGACTCCATATGAAGAATTTTCAGTTGTGATGTACTGGTACTGGACAGTTTCATGAAATTCCCAAATACCTCTGGAGCGTTTGAAATAGTCACAAGGACTCTGATCCCCTACAGTCCTACACATCACATGGATGTCACCTTTTAGAGAAGTGTAAATTCAGGCAGGTAAATTTGTTCCTCCAACTACCATCAAAGTTATTTGATCGTTTTGGTTCCAGATGAGGAAACATTAGGAGGAAGTTGGTGCTGGGACATTCGTTGTCATAGCTCAAAAGGGATAAATAAACAATCCACCTGATAGCCACCTTTTATTTGGGTCGAATTTCCATCCATGTCCTAGGTGAATGACTTAGCGATGTTAAATCTTTCTGGGTGCAAAACTGATTTTATCCATGCATCTGCGGAAAGCTCTGATTAACCCATATGAAGTGTGGGAGAGTATTGGGCACTGGTTCTGATGAAGGTGTGGACATAAAGATAATTTACAGCCATTGGGTTCAGGTCATGAAGCCTGGGGAAGATGCTGCCAAAAACCCTCTGTTCCTCAAGCATGCAGACTCATAAATGGTTCACCAGAAATCATAAGCAGTAGTTTTCCTACCGGACGACAGCGTCCAATAGATTTAGAGTGCTATCCATATACCAGACAGGATTTTAATAGATGCTGTAAACTGGTTGCTCTGATGGTGGTCAGATTTGATATGCTGTGAAAAGAACAGAGGAGCTATTTCTTCACCATATTTTAGCTAGGATTATTTACTTTCCAGATGGAAACATGGACTTCCTGGTTAAGCGCCAGATGAGTTCGTCAGGGTTGATTCCCTGGTTCTGTTAAACTAGTCCTAGGAGTAAACGCTGGACTATTTGGAGTCTGAAATTGCAACTAAGGCTATTGGTGGGATGGCTTCCATTGGCTCGCGTTATATGGCATTGCTGATTGTATGCTACCGTGTGTTAGTACATGCTGCAGATGCTAAAATGGGCAGTCTTCCCTGAGTTGCTAGATACTACATAGGTGAAACCTCTTTATAAAGCGGGTCTTGACCACTTTATCTACACCAGTTGGATCCTAATCTCAGGATTCATGAGCTATTACTACTTGTGATGAGTAACGACAGAAGAGAAAACAGGATTTTGTTTTGGACAAGATAACAATGGGGCTTATTGATTAGCACTGGTTCTTATTAAGCAGTATGCGTTTAATGCTACACGCAATGCACGGCTTTTTAGCAGCAGCTACAGCTTACCTTTAATAACATGCAACCTTTGAATTGCTTCCCATTTAATAGGTTTGCTTAGTGAGATGCCTGAATGGCAAATTGTCTGAGCCAAGCAGAGCAACGTATGTGGCTGATCTTTATTATCTGTGGACAGCAACTGTGATCATAGGTCCTTATCATTCATTAGCAGCAAGACTTTTTATTCCCACAAAGCAAGAAGCCCAGTATAATAAGTCGGTCATTTAGGTTAACAGTTCTTTCATTAAGAAATACTTGACTTGGGTAACTGTTTTTTCACTTACGTATAAAGTCTGCATCTGTATAACCGCACAGTTAGTCATGGCTTATTGAATACCAGTGCCCAGACTCCTCCAAGGTTTTTTTGAACCATCAGGTATATTCCGGTCAGTTTTCTCCAAGATTTTTTCCGGAGAAGCAGGCTGCTGACACAAACCTTTCAAGAAGTTTGGGGATTATAAGGCCACTGGAGGACTGCGTAGCCTCATGGATCCCTGTTTAGTAAAAGTCTAGCAGGTTTTTTAGGTTTATCTTTCAAAAATGTTAATATTTAGGCTTGGCCAGAAGCAAGGATCCAGTATTTATTGAGGCCCATCACACCCATCAATTTACATTTTGTTAACCTTCTTATCCTGCTATGAAATAGCAAAGTTGACACTTAGAACACCATGGAAAAAGAAGCACTCAGCCTTTAAGTATCTGTAAGGTGACAGTTCTAATACAGCGCTAGGGATTGTGATCTAACATCAGGAGTACCTGGAGTTGCTTTTGGCGGTTGCACAGTTTAGCGACACGAGGAAGTACTGAAGATCATAATGTTGAATATTAATGAGGTCAGGATATTGTCCACATTGTTATAGTACTCCAAACTTTGTGCAGTGATCGCTAGGTGCCCCGACCAACTTAGACCGTCAAGGTGACAACAATTTCTCATGCCACCTTTAACTAGAAAATCGGTAAAGGTTTCCTGGGATCGAGGTTTACTGGAACCCGAATATTGGTAATATTTGAAACCTGTGGGGCCACCCCAGTCTCAAAGCTCGCTGTCTGTTTGTATAGAATTCTATGCCACTTTTAGGTGAGCTACCTTAGGATCTTCTGTGGGCACAGCCTGGGACAAAAGTAAATAGATGGATCCATCTGAATAAAAATGTTCCCATTTTTATCAGTGGGAAAAATGCTGTGTTTGAGATAGTTAATTTTTTTGTAAATAGCCATGGGGCCTTTAACTATGTGTGGTATCAGGATGTACTACATTGTGTGTGCAAGGATTATATTTTGTACCCCAACTATGTTTTTTTGAGACAAGTGACTGTGATAATTTATACAGACCATGGGTCACAGTGGCCTATAATATTGACATTTATTTGATTTACCTTAGACCTCGAGACATTCGGGTCCGGGTATGTGCAGCGTATTACTTCTGACCACCCTGTTTTTGCCTTCAGTTGCCTTGGTTACAGCATGGATGGTCATGTTCTCCAGGGTTCACCATGTGAGGTTACAACCTAAAAGAAGGTTATACTTAAGAAGTGCCAATTAAAACCTTCTGTGTACCCTATAGGGAAAATGTGGCCCACTTTTTTTTAATTTTGACCACTACCCTTTCCCAAGAAAATAACGATTTATTCACTTAAGCTACCCTGATGCCCAACAGTCATAAAGAACATTCTGCGACTGAGGTTCTCAGCATGCGAGTGAAGTTTCTGCAAAGCGTTGCAACAGGATCTATGGGGGTACCGTTGAGGATGCACACAAACCGTGGCCTCAGTCCAATGCTGCAGGAACTTGACATGCAAGGATGCCCATTTACTTCAGAGAAAACTGTTAATTTGCCTGTCTTCCACCTTCCATTAAACCAAGAATTGTCATCTATGTTCAGTTTGTTCCAACAAGTGGAAACAAAGTAGACGTTCATGAAGGCTCAGGTGTTATAAGTGGTCATCAAGACCACACAAACACATTGCCTAGTTCCGTTGATTGCCTGCTGTGATCTAAGCTGACAAACTCAAGACCCATACCTTTTAAGTTGTCTTACACGGTTTCAGACATGCTATTCGGTGGAAAGGCCGGGCCAAGTGCTATCTGCCAATTAGATGTACTATCTTAAAAAAGACTACCCTCATCCTCCTTGTGGCATAACAATGCCCTCGGCAAAGAACTCCGCTGGATAATCGCTGTTTAATAAAAGCAGTCATTTGAGGACATATTGAATCAATCAAACAAGGACCAGCTTCAGATATGGAAATTCATGTTTAGTAACAGAACACATTCTCCACCTAAAATCCCCGTCCCAGATTCTATATACCTAATGATGGGATTAAAAGTCTTGTACCACGGTATCCCGGCACCACATTACAAAAACCTTGCATACGGGATTTGGTATTCGGGCTTGTAGCCGGGACCAAATAACCCACGCAAATGGGAGAATCAAGTACATAATAATATGCAGAACTCCAGAAAAATAGCCTGGGTGTCCACATCGTGATCCTTCGGAGCCTGTCAGCCTTTTGAAACACAAAAAAACCCCAAAAATGGTGTTTAAGGCTACATTTATTCATCTGTATATGTATTTGAAGTTCCAGTTGAAGAGTCCACTAATACAGCTTTATTTAAAATGACTTTCTTTAACAATCACCGACATGTGCAGCCCGATTAGTTGCGCTTTTAACCATGTTTACACCGCGGCTTACTCAGTGAAAATGCCCCTTTAATTTTTAAATGGCTGCAAAATAGACAGGGTGAATTTTACGCTAAATCCGGAAAGCTTATGGCTCCACACCTTTCAATCCTGAGCCGCGATAAACCATGGGATATTGCGTTTTGACCAATCCAGCTCCGGGGTGGCAAACTTTGATCCACATGCTTTTATTAAGCCTGGTCCACTATTAGTTCAACTGTAGTTGTTGGGAACAGGGCATTATGCCATGAAGCTGCTACCCTCGGGCAAAGTATTTTTGTCTAAACCAAAGAGGGATGGGGCATCAGTACTCCGGCTCTAAGCCAAACTAAGATTTGGTTTTCATCAAAGGTGTATGGTTGTCTGTGTTTCCGAGGACATCTGTCAGGGCCAAGTGTGCATCCGAGGGGCCAGTAGCTGGCATGGCGTTGTACGTTATGTTACATGAGATATTCAGACATATGGGTGCAAGTACATCCCCTATAATTAGATGGCTTTCTTGCACATACTTTAAGTTGTTCTCCAAGACATCGGAGTGCCTCGAGCCACGTTTTATCACTCACCCAATAAAAAAGTACTTTTTTCGTGAAATGCATAATGGATGGTGCCATAAGTAGACCAACCCCACTGGTGGGTGTACGAGTTTTACTTCGAGATGACCATCATGGTTCTGTCTCCACAAGTAAAGCTAACAGTCTACATACTCTGATAGATGATATTGGCCTAAACAGTCCCATTCGGATAAGCCATACAGGAACCTGCTCTATGTATCCCGTCTCTGGAAAGTGCAGTCACTGGTTTCCCTAAGGAGCAACGTTAAATTACAATGTCCACATTTAGTAGTGTCGCACCAGATTTTGAGAATGTTTTCTGGTAAACAGGCCTGGATCTCCTGGGGACTATTCAAGGCTGTATTTAGAAATTTGTAAGTTTCAGGCATCGACTAATTTTCTACCATTTGGTATTAAATTTTGGCCTCCTCCAACTTACGTGGCCCAATGGAAGTCTTAGTTATGGGGCAAATCCTTTGAGGTCCTTTGGCAACCAAGGTAGCATGTCTGATTAAGACATTCCCAGGTACGGTACCAGAATATTTGTGGGCAGTGCTCATACCCACACAGGGCCCTCAACTCACATAAGTGTTGTAAGACAGGCTTTCATACCAATTGGTGGTCACGATAAACCCTGATTTCGATCTTATTCGGAGTATACCAGTTTCCGACAATGGATCAGATGAGTTTCCAGTAGTAGACCGGGTTTCTTGGTAATGTTCCATGAAGTGCCAGGATGGTGACAATCATCAGAAAGGCTCATGCCACATGAAGCCAGTAATGGTAACATTATCCCAGCTTTTATTTTTTCAGATACAAGTAAGCCAATACCTTTAGTGCCAGGTATCTTGGGTGAATTCGGATTAATCCCCACCTTTACCCCTCCCGAGGATTATATAGGTCGTAATTAAGAAACTTCTGAAGCTGCCTGGCACAGCCTCAAAGGTTTGATAGAGTCTTTAAATCAAACCTAATTTCCATGACAAACCGTGGCTTTAGTGGATTTTGGACGCCCTCAAAGGTGAGGAATGTTCCAACCTGCATCGCGAGTGCAACACTGATGATTGCAGGTACCACTCTGGCTCCCCAGTTTGTGCCAGACAGGTTGTCCACCCACTGTGAGGTTATCCAGGTGGATATGGACCCACATTTTTTTGCAACAGGCATGCAGGATATGCTTTCATTAGTTTACCCAAAGGTGCTACTCTCTGTGGATGTGTGGTGATGGCGGCGCCAACCACTAAGATAAATGCTTTCTGGAACTGGGGAATCCTTCAGTAACTTGAAACGGATGTCCTAACACATAGGATTTCGTGATATAGTGCTATGAATACGCGACATGGGTTTAATTGCTAGTGATGGTATTCAAATGCAGGGTCTCATGCAATACAGCTGGGCTTTTGAAGTCGCTTGAAAGGGTCTCCATGGAACTTGGCCTAAATGACTTGCCTTATTACACTATTAGATGACCACGGTTGCTACCATAATTTAGAGGGTTACATCAAGGCCTGTGAATGGCTGCCACAAGCAGTCCAATCCTTATGACACGAGGTGAGCAAACAAGTCTGGCTGAGCTGCATACTTTTAACATTTATTCCATTGTGCACCTTTGCTGCAACCAGGTGAATTTGGGGATATACAAATGGTGGTTGTTTAAACTTAAATATATAGCCTCAAGGTCTTATGCCGAACATGTTTGAAGAATTATTATTGCGTGCAGAAGGACAGGTGTTATTTGTTTTTCAAAATGAGACTAATTGTAGAGATACCCATCACATGTAGCAAACTCGCACAGCGTTTAAAGGGCAGGGCCCCATATCCCGCTGCCAAGGGCATACTCCTCTCTCCCTTCGGCGGACTTCCTTATTAAAAACCCCTTAGAGAGCTGGTCTAGGACTACCATGCAGGTTGGGTCAGGTGAAAACAAAGTTATAAAGTACATGGAAATGCTGCCCAAGCATTTTGTCTTAAAGGATTATCTGCTTGGTCAAGTCCATTAATTTCTAGTAAGCATGTGTATCAACCAAGGGTAATTAACAAATGGAATGAAGATTCAGGATGTGCAGAACTTCAGTTAGTTAATTTTCTCATATGTACTATTTTCAGGGTTTTCATATTACGATTGGCTTCCTTTGCCAGTTGGTGTTAATTACCGGATATGGTAGCTTTTAACAGAGGAACTGGTGGATTAAATCACCCCGTCCCCACCAGGATTTGGGTCCCTCGGCAATGACATAGAATCTATACCGCGAGGGTGGGGGTCAAACCGCTAAATTCTTATGAGAACTAATTTGGCAAATTACGCCCTCACATAGGTAGGGAGGGGGGTCCTCTGAAATAGGCTTGACAAGCAGCCCTTCTTTGGCATTTTATTCTGAGCCAAAACCCAAGATGGGCCTACTAAGCTTATTCAGAAAAGTGATGGCTATAAATTTGGGTCAATTTCTAGACACCAACAACCCTAATCCCTAACCAACTTGGCTGGTAAGCCCCTGACTAAGTCCACACTAATTAAAGGGCATTAGCTATAGTGACCTAGAACCGGGGAAGAACTAATGAAGGGCTCCATCTTCTGACTGCACCCACAGTAGCAAATATCAATTCCAATGCTCCACATCCAATAATCATTGATGGACTGGTCCCCAGTACAGGGTGCTGTTATGGCATATCCCCCGCGAGTGATATCTATTACAAAAAACAGCACACCTTGCAACCTGATACCCTACAATTCTAATTGTGTGGTAGGGGGAGTGTGGAACACCAGCCTGTATTGCCGCAACAAATGCGTCTATTCAAACCTTCCTAACAGACAGGATTATCCTACACCACTGGTGGTGAAAAATGGGGCCCAAACAAGGGACATATGGCAAGACTGCCTTTCAGCGACTTTGGTTTCCAAATCCAGCAAAGAGCCCTCGCTGTTAATTTTCCCTGCATTTAAATCACAGCACCGCCGGAACTATATTGGCAGAGTCAGTAAATATCCCGTATCCGGCTTGCAGATTCTTTTTTAAGGTTTCCCCATACATTAGATCCCCAGTGATTAGAAGAGACCAACTCGGTAGATCCTAAGCATATCACAAAAAAGGCGGTAAAGCTGTCTAACAAGAAGTTGACTTTAATGTTTGCATAACCACATTACGAGTTCTATTAGTATCGTTCCCTACTCACGATGTGAACCTTCAACCCTGATTTCTACACCCTCTGAAACCCTACTTGTAATTCAATTATACTGCCCACTGGGACCTAGCGTACTTTTAATAGACATTCAAACTTGCGACCTAACCATGAAACCATTTTTGCAATTTAAAGGGTGCTGTACCTTTGTCCGCGTATTTGCTTTCGAGCGATTTTCAAATGAGTCATGTTTCAGGCCTAATAATTAGCCCCCCTGAACCAGTTATATACCACCAAATGGGGAAACCGCCGGAGTACTATGGCTTTAGACTGGAAGAATCACTGGCTGGTACAAAAAGTTGTTCGAGGACTTCAGCATTGGTGCCCAACTGTATTAGCACACTCCTATTTGGACGGGAAGACTATTATCACGGAAGGTTTTTATCTGGACGCGCACTGGAAGTAGCATTTAGGATCAGACATTCTTAAAATCCCGGGTAAGACTAGACCTCACCTACTGGAAGTGGCGTATTCATGCCAAAGTTATAACATTTTTAACAACGCGTCTATAGAAAAGGGAGACTCCTTATTATTTGCTGCCTTAGAATGTAAAAAGCTCCAAGCACCTAGCCCATGTCCTAGGAGAGTTAAATAGGGTGCTACCTTTCCAATATTGGAGGCAGGCTTCCAATCAATTTTACCACCAATGAGGTCATGAAAGGGCCCTGGAATAAAGGATACTCCAGAAGATAATGATACCCCTCATACTGCATGCTTCTGGCTTACTGGAGTCTCCTATGTGTAGTTTCTATGCTGAAAGCCAGGTTTTGTCCTTAAACCCATAATATAATTCACAGCATGGAGGGATCTAACAACAAGCGATCCTAAAGACATTTTTTAAGTGCCCCTATTACCCCCTTGTTCATAGAAAAGGCATTTCGCCTATCTGTTGCAAAAACATGGCTTGTTATGGAACTTTGATCACGCCAGTATCCTGGTCTGCAAAGCAACTAAAGGCCAGGGCTCCCAATGACTGATCACTGGGTGTACCAAAGAGGTTATTTTAATGGCAGGGCCTCAAGAGCTTGGCTACACAAACATCCGATGAATGGCGGTGGGGATCCTCCTTTAAAAATCATCAGGGGCCTACCTAATATGTGCTGGGATTCCGGGCTGAATTTTTAGGTTACCTTACTTCACATGCTTCCTTTTGGCACCCTAACCGACCCACCACTGCATGGTCTGAATATGGAGCCTGAGAGACCTGTGTCAAAGCTTATTTTGCGGGTGGGGCTTGAACTGAGTCAGAATCTCTCTTGCTGGGTAATTTATCCAAGATGTATGACCCTAACTCTGAGCAGGTCCCCTTGGATTTTAGAACATTTGAATAAAGGACCCGGTAAAAGCGTATTGTACTGAATTCCAGGTAATCTTCCCCATACGCTTTCCGTAAGCACCAGTTGGCATCGATAACCTTAACCATGATTTAGGGGTAGCTAGATTCATTTATATGCGCGCTCACGGAAAACGATTCCTCAAACTCCAGGTTTACCTGATTGCGCATAAGGCGAATTTGACCTTTTTGACTGTATTCAGCACTAGGGAAAAGAAACTAAGTAGGGCAATGTCGCTGCAGGTTGCAGGTATGGCGCTGGAGTTCTAGAAAGTTGTTTCCTTTATGCCGGGTAAGAGTAATCTTTGCTATGCGGTCATTCGAAGCACGATTGTTTATATTCTCAAAACCTCGGGCAAGCCTCTAACCTATTCACGGTGGTAGGGTTATGCATTCTGATGCGGCTTCACACTGTACATACAGACAATAAGCAGCTAAGTGAGTTATATCCCGCAAGATGATTCGGCTAAACATGTGTAACCAGATTTTTCTGAAGGATGAATGGGGACATTAGTCCTGGGTTTTTATTTCAAAACCTTGCACAGCATACCCTCATCTAAAGAAAACTTGCAGTTGCACTTTTAGGTCCTGACTTGTCAGAGTGTAAGCTTTTCCCACCGCCATGGGAGTAAGCGAATATGTTCCCCCTCTCATCCTAAAAGGTGATGTCTGTACTGCACTTTTTAGTTAGGAACCGAACTGGATTTTGAGACCTATGACATCTTTTGCCTAGCCGGAACAATAGCCATCCAGCGTAGTCCTGGAAGTTCCTAACCCTTATAACCAATTTCATACCTGCCGTGGCAAAGAGTGATTATCAGCCTTGATCAATGAAAACAAGAATATCAAACCGCCTCATTTGTGCACGGCTAAGACCTTTTTTCCCGTTTAGCCATTGAAGTTGAATCAGAGGCTTTACTCACCACCACTGGCATAGGCCTTCCCCACTTAGAAAGGTATCTCAACGAAGATTCCTTGGCCTCAATATCTGGTAAAGAAAGTGATGCTATCTGAGCATTTTCTCACGGCTAGCCGAGTTTACACAGACTAGCGCCACCATGAATGACACGGGGATTCCAGACCCAATTACTACGAGCCAGCTTTTGCCGCCGTTTTCCAAGACGAGTCAACTCTATGGTCCAGGCGGATCCCTGGAGGCTCAGGTCCTGTTTAAGCCGGTAATTGAATAAAGACACTGTAGTTTTGATGCACTATGGGTTCAAAGCACCCGCCATTTTAAAATCATTTGGGCTTCCATTAAAACCTCACTGCTTGAGGAAAAATTTGCCGTTTTCTATATTTGAACCACCATCGTTATATTCATGCCTAGAGTCAATGAGCACTTTCTTAAGACTGCAAGGGACCAGGGACAGGCATTTTTAAACGCAATACGTAGTATGTCACCAGATGTTTTGGTCATATTTGATATCAGCCCATTAGACTGGGAGGACCAAGCGGCAAGTATTTATGCTTCCATTTGAGACGATTTCTACTATTTAATTTGGGATGTCAAATACTATAGCCTACAGTGAAAAGTGTGGATCCTGGAGGAAGAATTACTGCTCCGTAGATACTAGTTTTATTCGGCAGCGAAAACTTCCAAATGGAGGTTATCATCGAAGCCCTTTAAAACGGCGCATCTACAGTAATTTAGAAATATTTTGGTTAATAACTGGGTCCTTATATTACAGGATCACGATTATAAATCTTTTAGGGACGAGGCCCTTGGTAACTTTCAACCATGGCCCGAATTTAAAAATGTTATTTGAAGCCCCTAGGGTCACGTATAGACATGCCCAGAGAATGTTCAAATGTGGACATTGTAATTATTGCAAGCATGTCCAGACGGCAACATTTGTATTTATCCGTGGGTCTAAATATCTCATCAAGGATCATTTTACTTGTGACAGCCAAGGCATAGTTTATTTGGCTACTTGCCGTCAATGCTCAGCTTTTTATTTAGGGAAAACGGAGCTTTCATTTAAACAACGTATATATGAACATCTTTATAATATTGCCAGGAATATCAGTACTAATGCCTTGGCTAGGCACATAGCTGAGTTTCAGTCCCATAGTTTCCAATTTATTGTTGTTGATCATGTATGCAAAAATCTTCGAGGTGGCCCATGGCAGCTTAAACTCGAGGAACATGAATTAATGTGGCAATTGCAGACTAATGCATATATTTATCCTGGATTAAATGAAGCATGTTCCATCAAATGCCTGTTAAAATTAAAGGCATTAGATAGGTGAAACATGGTTAAAGTATACATTTTTAAAAAAGTTTTTAAAAAGCTTTTGTATATGTGGAAAAATACATATACAGACATACATAAAAATAGTTACAATTATTTTTGTGTTTCAAGAGTGGGATGAAGTGAATTTTCTACATATTATTAGTTGTTCTCATTTTATTTGAATGTGTATGTTTGTAATTGGATGGCTTTCCTATCATGTATTGAATGTGATTTTGAGAATGTTTCTTTAAACAGTGTCCTGTTCATGATTGATTAAGTCAATGACTAATGTATTGCTTAAATTGGTTCAATTATGTAGTCTTTTTAAGGCATTGAAAGCTGGGTAATAATGTCTGAAGAAGTACATAAGAATTTTTGTACGAAAGCACTCGCAATAAATCGTTTGTGTGGTTTTACCTTTCCGCCTTTGCTTTTTGTTTTTACAGTTTGAGTTTTGGTTTCTTTTGTTTCAGTTTGAAGTGGGTCAGGGAGAGGCTCTGTTTCACATGAACTGGAAGCTTGTTCCACAGAAGTGGCAGTCTGGGAGATGTATCTGTCTCTCCGGTATTACCTGTTCATGTCAGAGGCTAGGTTAAGATCCCTGGAGCAAATGACCCTTGTGCAATTTGATTTACGAATTTGTACCACTTCTATCAGGGATTAGGTCAGTGACTGCCCTATAAGCCAAGCACAAGTCACTCCTTATCAACCGATAGGAAACAGAATATAGTGACAGGGCTTTCAGTCTTTCCATGTAAGACTTGTTTTGTGTAGCCTGTATTTTCTTGGTGAGAAACAACTGTGGTCTCTCCAATTGTTCTAGGTGTCTGGTGAGGTACATTTAAAAGGGAGAATTGTACTCTTATTAGTTTAAAGAGGGCCAAGTGTAATGAAATTATAACAGTCTTAGATCTAGATGCAATGCCTTTACTTATAAGATGTGGCACATAGAAGGATTTCCTTACTATTGTGGATATATGATGGTCAAAGTCCAGGCTGCCATCAAGCTGAGTACCCAGATCATATACCACCAGGTCTACACTTAGGGGGTGCAGTCTATAATGCAATTAACAGGGATGCCAGCTTTGCCAAAGGGAATAATAATCCATGTTTACATTTAGTTTTAAACCATGCCTTTGGCACCAGTGGTTTGTCTGTGTTAATCATGTCTGTAGTACAGTGCTTCCCAATCTTTTTCTGGCCAAGGCACATTAGCCAAATACCAAAGAGTAAATGGCACACTGGAGCTGAAATGCTCCCATTTCTTTTTAAAATGACGTATTGTGCTCAACTAGTACTGTACTAACGACGCTATTACAGTTCTACAAAGATACAGGTTTTCGTGGCAGCCTGTAACATTAATAACAAACCCAATCATTCACCCGTCTATAGTACTGTTCTCTGTTAATACAAGTTAACTACATGTATACAGGACTACAGTAGCACTGAATCTTATGATAAAGAAATTATTTATTTTGACGCCACTATTGATGTGCAAGAAGTGCCTGTTGTTCATGTAAAACTGTAAATCCATAACTTAAAGAAAGTGATTAAAATCATCTCTAAATGAAATTAAAGTTACAAAAACTAAACAGTCAATAAAGAGGAATGGAAGCTATGATCTATTTTACTAATTTAGTTAATAGTTACTAGTCATGTGACCAATACTGTATTAATGTGATGGCTGACTTTGCAAGGACTGTGAAAGTGTTTCAATTCGAGCGAGAACGGTAGTTGACAAACATACTCGTATGTCGTTTTCAAGTGCCTGTAAACACCCTCTGTGTTTTATTTTGATCTGTGTCATTGCTGAGAATGCCTTCTCACACAGGTAAGTAGTGCTGAAGGGAAGCAGTATTCCGACAGCCTTACTATCTATCAACGTGTATTCCTTTTGAACCATAATCCAGAACTCTACTAAATTCATTTCCAGGAACTTCAATCGCAGTGTACTGTCAGCTGCAACATCAATAAGCTGTTCCTTTTCTAGTAATTGTAAGCCAGACATATCAACTTGGATATGAAATGGGTTTCTTATCCAATCTTTGTCAGAAAGATTTAGACTTGGAAAGTAGTATTGCAACTTGTCATCCAACTGGGATAAATGTTCAATAACTATGTCGTGTAACACAATTGCACCAGGATCAACTTCAACAGCATGACAAAACATAGCTACTGAATTAGTTGATTCTATTTCATGTAACCACATTCGAAGTTTCTGATGAAAAGCGCACAGTTTGTCAGTAACAGATAGTATATTTGATTCATTGCCTTGCATACTCAAATTCAGTGCATTTAACACGTCAAAAATGTCAACTAGGTATGCTAATTTGCTGCACCAGGTGGAATCACTCAACAATTGAACAAAGTCCTGTTTGACTTGTTGATTTAGGAAGAACACGCGTAGTTCATCTCTCAGCTCGTACACCCTCGACAGAACATTTCCTTTGGATAGCCATCTTACTTCTGTGTGCATCAAAAGTGTATAATGGTCTGCTCCCATGTCCATGCATAACATCTCAAAAACTCTGAACTTGACTGGTCGAACTTTGATGAAGTTAACCATTTTAATCACATCATCTAAGATTGACTGAAGGTCGGTACCCATTGTCTTACTTACAAGTGCCTCCCTGTGAATGAAGCAATGAGTTGTGACAATGTTTGGATTTTTGCGTTTTGCCATACTTGCGAAACCACGCACATTTCCTGTCATCGATGGAGCTCCATCCATGCACACAGCCATGCACCATTCCCACAGCAAACTATTCTGGACAAAGAACTGTGACACACATTTGAAAATATCCTCTCCTTTTGTTTCTATCAGTTCTCTACAAAACAAGAATTGCTCTAACATTTTTGTTCCATTTGAAAACCTCACGAAGGCCATTAACTGCACTTTTCCGCTTACATCAGTAGATTCATCAATCTGTAGAGCAAATCGTTTGCACGTCTGAAGCAAATTGCACACACTGCTGCTGATATCCTCTGACATCATTTCGATCCACCTGGCAACCGTGTTATTTGATGATGGCATCTTACATATAACTTTTTCTGCATCTTCTCCAAGCATTGTTTTCACCATAACTCTACATGCAGGCATAATCAAAGACTCCACAATGTTGTGTGGTTTCATTCTTTGGGCAACTAGCTCTGTGACCTGAAAGCTAGCTAGCTGCACTTTGTCTGTAACCGAAAGATGCTTAGTAAAAAAATGCACTTGCTTCTGCTGCTCATCTAATAAACGTTTAAAATATGTCTCATTTTTCCCTATGTAAGGCTTGTGCTTTGTGTTTAGATGGCGTTGCATCTTGCTTGGTACCATCACTTCATTTGCAAGAATGTCACTGTATATTACACATAATGGTAGTAGAATGCCCTGCTTCTCAACACATGTAAATCCATAAGTTAAGTAACTGTCTTGGTAACGTCGAGTGACTTTGCTTTTACCAACAGTGCCTCTGTTATGCATATCTTCATCTAGGCATATTTCACTGTTAGCAACCGTGCTTTTTCTTTTACGACTTTCGTTTGTGTTTGCCATTTATAGTTACAAAGAATAAAAAATACAATTCAGATTAACTTTAAATTCTATGAAAACTATACTTAAACAACAATAAAGTCACGTTTTAGTAGTACATGCGGACTACTACATCCACAAATCGAGTGACGTCACTCCACAGAAGGTAAAGCCTCGCAGCCACAGAAGAAATGTAGCTCCACTCAATTATTGAAATTGTCATGGAGTGCCGCCGCCATGCAGAACTGATGAAGCGGGATCTTTTTGTTTAGAAACTAATGATATTTCTCCGTCATTTCATGTTTTATTTCATTAGGAATATAAGGTTATAGTATTTTAACTTATAATTAATTTTAATACAACACCGTTATAATTTTACAATTTTTTGACTTTTTTGCCACAGCACACTTCTACCATAGCTGTGGCACAGTTGCGTGCCGCGGCACATAGGTTGGGAAGCACTGCTGTAGTATATTAAGATCATTGCAGGACTTAGTGATTGCTCTCAATTTGCAGTTGTGAGTGAACTTGGTCAGCCACAGACCATCTAAGTTTGCCTGGCCTTCTCAGAAATAATTCCAAACAGTTAGGGGCTCAGCACAGAACTCTGTGGTACATCACTAGTGACTGGTCTTTTGCTAGAGGTGAAGTCACCCACTTTCACAGTATGCATCATGTCAGTGAGCCATTTGCCTACCCATCTAGTAATGTAGGGGTTAATTCCCAACTGGGAGATTTTCTCTATAAAATCTGAGTTGGGGAATGTATCAAATGCATTGGCTAGGTCAAGATAGGTGGTATTTACTCTTTCCCCTGTCCATGGTCTTGGAGACTTTCTTTAAGAAGTCAACCATGTTTAACAGGCGTGCTCTACCTTCAACGAATCTGAACTGTATTGGTTCTAGAGTTTGGACATGCCCCCACACACACACACACACACACACACAGACACTTATGCACATGTTAATAAGGTACACAATGATTTTTTCCATGGCATTGCAGATGAGGGTAGTCAAGCTTATGGGCCTATAATTCCCAGGGAAGGTTGATGGTCCCCCTTTGTTCAGAGGGATTACTGTGGCAGTCCTCAATTCCCCTGGAATATAGCCAGTTCTCAGGCTGTGGTTAAACAGAGATCCAAGTGGATCTCCTAGGTCATGTTTTAAGTTGTTTAAATGGTGACCTGGGATGTTGTCTGCTTCCATTGATGACATGTTTTTGGCCTTGGAGAGCACCGAGATGACCTGCTCTCTCGAGATAATTTTATCAATGAACTTGGCTATTTTATGTTAAGTACATTCTAATTTATTTAAGTGTGTGTGTGTGTGTGTGTGTGTGTGTGTGTGTGTGTGTGTGTGTGTGAATGTGTGTTTAATATTGATGAATACTAATGACACATAAACTAAATATGGCACTAAAAATATCTCAGATGTTGATAGCAGTGCTGTGTATAGTTGTGTATGATTTTGCTTTATATTGCATTCCAAGTTTTTGTTTGTTTTCTGTTACTACATAGTCAATGTGTTCATCAGATTTTAAGTTCTGTTCTATGATTATTCCAAGTAGTTTGGTATGAGATGACTTTTCTGGGCAAGTAGTGTTCACCTAGTTTTGCTTTTTGGGATATATAATTAGATGTGGTTCTGATAACCTCATCTACATTAAATTATAGGACTCTGGGTTTATATTTGGAGCTTCTTTAATGAAGTTGCTGCAAATGTCATTGCAGAATTACTGGTGTATTAAACAACAGTAGTATTTCCAGTTCACAGAATACCTTCAGGCAGACAGAATACTTTCTCTTCTGCAACAAGAAATCTTGTCTGGCAGAAATACTATGACTACTTTGTAAACATTTATAGTTACCATTATGAAGAACATGTAATAATAACAGGAGTTCTTTTTTTAGAACTTACTAAAGCCTTTCCTTAGTAAACTACCATCTACTAATTAGGTCTCTACTCTCAGAAGGCTTTAGCCATAAAGCAGTGAAATGGTTGGAATCATTCCTTTCCAACAGGTAATCTAAAGTGTAGCCTAGAACCCTTGATCCTCAAGGGGTGAAAACAAGGCTCAGTTCTCTCGCCTGTAGTCTTCTATTCATCAGTAAACTCCTTAAAGAACTTCTGCAAATGTCAGCCTTACTATGTAAAGACAATAAGGTCATATACAGATCCAACATGACTAACTCAGTGATTAAACTCAATCTGTAAACAGACCTCAAAACCTGACTGACTACCCTGTTACCCTTAAATTATTTATAAACACAAAGAAAACCAAAGCTATGCTGTTTTGGTCCTAACAAGGGTGGGCTTACATACCTTGTAACCGGGCCTTTACATACTCCAGTCATAAGACAGTAGAAACATTTCAGCATTATAACCACATTGGTCTTTGACTAGACCCCAGTCTCAGCCTACAAAAATAAATTCAAAATAGTACGACCAAAGTAAGCACCCAGCTCTTCTGATCCAGTAAGCTATGTCAAATTCTTGTCTCTGAAGGAAAGATTGCCATTGTTAATGGGCTCCTTCTTCCCCAGTTGAAATACAGTCTCCATGTTGTGGCCACTGCACCAAAAAGAATCTCAGACCTTTCCAAACACCGTCCAGTGCAATCTGCAGGTGTATCACCACAGTCCTCCAAAGAGAACACTACTGCTTCATAAAGCCAAATGGCTACATTTTACCTCAGAAATGCTCATCTAGTATCTCATTCTTCTTTCTGATTAGCAGATTACTTGACAAAACTATCCCTACAGCCTCAGGCTGTGTCAATTTGTGTTCTTTCATTTTCAACTAGCTGATGTTCAGACATTTGTGTTTGATGATTTACTGTTTGAAAATGTGAGTTTTTGATATTGTGCATGACATTCATATATATATATATATATATATATATATATATATATATATATATAGATATATATATATATATATATATATATATATGTGTGTGTGTGTGTGTGTGTGTGTGTGTGTGTCTATGTTGCTTGATCGAAATTTCACTGTCTTGAACAAGCAACATGGAGACCCATTAAAGGGAAGGTGCACTAAATCGAAAGTGCACTTTCACACAAGCTGGTTCTCTGAACCCCTCACACCCCTCTACTTAAATATATTAACTCCGAGATCACACTACAGTGGGGAAAATTATATGTTTCCTTATCCCCACTGTAATGCGCTTTGGAGAACCAGCTTATGCGAAAGTGCACTTTCGATTTAGTGCACTTTCGCTTCAATGGGTTCGATTTTCTGGTTGTTGAGTTTTTGACAATCAGAAGTAGACCTACATATATATATATATATATATATATATATATATATAGTGGGAGCAGTAGTTCAGCCATGCTAACCAGAGAACAGAAGACATTGAACATGTCTCCCAGATCTCCAACAGTACACCGCAGGCAGGGGGTTTGAAGGAAGGATCAAATGAGTGGACGGGCTGTATGGAGACTACAGAAAGGCACAGAGGTGGCAGATGACAGCATAACTAAAAAAGGTGCTCCTTATGTTATTGAAAAAGAAAATTTGGTGGTTCCTCTCTGCAAGTATAAGCTATTAATTCTTGTTAAAGAAAAGGGGAGACCTATTTGCAGAAGTCATTCTTCTTTGTATTTGGATACCTCCCTTGACAGCACAGTTTTTGGAGGACAAAACAAGAAGCTGGTCGATGTACTACTCTGGAAACACATGCAACATATGTTGTAGGTACATCTGGTTTTGTGTACTTGTCCAGAACTAACCAGAACAGTGTTAGGTGAATTATACTAATCCTACCTGGCAGAACATACATTTGTATTCTGTTCAGAAGAATATGGATATAAGTGGGTGGAAGGGAACAGAGTTTGTACACATCCACATTTAAAAAACAATGACCCAGGGATTGTTTGATATCATAATGCAGCAGTACTGTCTATCTGACATTTGGATGGGAATCAATTAATAGATGTTCCTTGTAAGGAAAACTGTCTGACATGCATTGAAAAGTGGAAAGTTATGGTCAGGAAAACAAGCAGGTATAAGTCAAGTTAGTAACTAGACAATTAGAGATGGTATAAAAGGGAAGTAGACATATGGAAAGGCATGTAGAAAAGAGGTCAGTGTTATAATAAAAGCTGTGTCCAGTGCAAAGAGGAAAAGAAAAAGGTTTGATTGGAAAGTATTAAATGTTAAATGCCTGGTACGAGTGATAGGAGGTCCAAACCATTCACACAAGACTCTCACATGTTTTCATCACAGTTATCAAGCAAGTACTGACTGTGGGACAGTTATATGTTGGAACAGGATTGATGAGAGCATTAGAAAAGGAACCAGAGGACAACCTGGCACTGTGACACAGAGGGATGAAGACCTGACTTTAACACAGCCAATACATTTTCAGTTATCAGCACAAATGCAGGATGAGATCATTTGGGGAGGATGTCAGCGAATAGACAATGCTGTCTCACACACCCTGGGAGGGGGGGGTTGGGCAGACATGACAGTTCAGATCACTGTATTGATGTGACCCACTGGTAGGTAAGCAAATGCCAAAAGAGGACTTCTAGCAAGCCTTTCTTGCATAGACAGTGTGCTGCTGAACCAGAAAGACATATGTGGTAGTACAGCATACCGTTCTCTGAAAGGCAGTTATTGTGTTATGTGTAAACCACCTGAGGGGGTGCAAGATAGGGAGGTCCATGCGACCGGTAGATTGTCCCACTCCCTATTGCCTAACTCCCACCTACAGAGGGCATGAACAGATTTATAAGGCTGTCTGGGTGGGTAACATAAAATAATAGGGTACAGGTAGGGGAACCATTGGCACTGGGCTAACCCAAAAACTCATGGACTAGTAAAAAATAAGATAAAAAGGACAATAAACAGAGGACTGTCATGAGAACAGACGTTTTGAATACTTAAAAAGATCTATGGGGAAGGGAAAACTGTTGCTACTGCTGCTCTCATAGTGAAAAGGGAGGAAAATACAAGACATCTTTGGGTTCACATACAAAGAAATGGTGCTAGAAGTGTGACAGCAGTGCAGCTGCAATAGTGAATCACAGAGGATAAACAATATCAAAGGCAGGCATTTCCATAAGTGCATGTGGTACAGTGTTATACCATTCCCAGAAGAGTGTGCAGAAAATATGCAGAGAGAATTGTAATGGAGTATTTGGAAAAAGCATCCAAAATAAAGCTTCATTCAGATGTGCTATGCAAGGTGGTGGGAAGAAAGGTCAGTCAAGGTATAAGCACAGTCACAGAAAGCTTGGTTTCTGTGATTGTAGTGCAGTATACCTCTGTACTATCGATACAAATGTATTCAGTCTGCATTTTCTGCCTTATGCAGACCAACTATCCCACCTGCCACCATTAGTGACACTCGCTCATTCCCTTTACAGAGCAAGAGCTGATCACAGGGGCCAGCTGGCAGTGGAGCAGCCAAGAAAGGAGTTTTTGCTGTCCTGAAACAAACCTAATCCCTTGGTGGTTGAGATGCATGTTCACTAAAACAAGGAACTGCCAAGGCTTTGTGTGTGTGTGTGTGTGTGTGTGTGTGTGTGTGTGTGTGTGTGTGTGTGTGTGTGTGTGTGTGTGTGTGTGTATGTACATACTCTAATACATGTACAATAAAGCCTTCCATTTGAATTCAGCTGGCAAAGTCAAGCAGCTACCCTTGCACCATGAGCTGCATGCTATCCACCCTTTCTCTTCCATGCATTATTGCTGTAGTGGATCAAACTGCTTCCCTCTCCCAAGGATGGTAATGCACATTTCCATTGTCTATCACTATCTTCTCCTGTACAATGGCCTCTAGCCAGTTCCATGTTCTCCGATCTACAGTCAGGGTTTTTCCCTCTATATCACAGAAGAAACAACCTCAGCTAAACAACAGCAGTCAAAGAATGTTTAAGCTAAGTAATTAACATAAAGTTGAGATGTGAAGATAGCTAAGACAAATTTCTTTAGTGTATATGGGAGTAATTGACTGGCATGTCAAATCAGGTAGGTGACTGCTGCATGGTGATAAGTGCAAGTTAAAAAAATATCAGGGGGAAAAAAGAACTGGGAAAGGGCAGGTGTCATACATCCTGAAAAGACATGACAGGGGACATGGAAGTATGGGATGCACAGAATAGGAACATGAGCAAGTCGAAAGAAGGTGAAGATGACTAGTGAATCGGCCCTGCAAGGATATGCAAATGCAAATACATTTTAAAAAAAATGCATAATCAGACAGGTTTACTGAATAAGGTGCACTCACTAGTGGAGGAAAGCACCAAATAAACAAAGGTTGGGGCACATAGTGACATGAAAATAAACTTGAAAAGTGTTTTCTGAAAACTAAATATAACTGCTGACATAGTTGTATGCAAAAGCAATGACCTGTTGTCCATTCACAGTGAACAGGTGTTTCTGCCTAATGAGGCCTACATGGGCAAAGGTAAAAAAGGATAAAAAAAAATATTCAGAAAACAAAGATGGACCAGATAAAAGCAGGAGCACTGCACCCAAACGAGATAAGAATGTATATATGTAAATATAGACTATGAGGAAATGTGTAGTCTTGTAGAGGCTGTATCAATAAGGACAGCCTACAGCAGCTGTAATGAACAGCAGACTGAAAAATAAAAAAAAATAACGGCACCAACTGCAGTCAAGATAAACGTTCTTACAAACTTCTTTACTAGGTAAGCGCTTTCATGCAGATGCTCTCCGCACTTCTTCAGACAACTATACACACAAGTATTACAGCTTATATAATCGCATTCATAATTAAATCATTAAACAATTAACTACAATTGATTTAAAGTGAATCAAATTTTCACAATTTAAACAAATACAATGCTAAAATCAACTCAAAAAATTCAATATTTAAACATTTTTTGCATATATAGTACTAAAATTGTATACAAATACCAACACCATACTATAAATATAGAATACATAAAAATACTTATTCACAAAACATAATTTTTAATTTTTATGTACTTTTTTTGAAAAAATACTTTCATTATTTAATATATGTTGTATAAATATGATGAAAAATTAACTTAAAGTTTCCTGATGTTTTAAATCATTAAAACAGCAGACTGAAGGCGGGAGCATATGGTCCAATGAACATGAAATTCTTATGTTCTTAAAGGTACAAATATAAGAGTACTGCATGCTGAAAGGAATTATACAGTCAAAGCTGCTGAATATGTGTAAAATAAAGCACTGAATAAAAATTTATGTGACTGTATGATTTGTGGAGGAAAGAGAACTGCTCAACTAATACTGATTTTCAGGGTTAAACCAGGAGTGCATTCTGCCAAAACTGTTTATTTAGTGTTATTCTGTACAGAAGTGGGGGCCATGACTTTCTTTCTCAGGTCTGTAGCTTATAGAACAGCATCGACGCATTACATTAACCACAAAGCTGTAAGTGTTAAGTGTCTGAGGTTACATTTTCTTTGCCTTCAGTCACTTAGTCAGCTAAATCACCTAGTGTGGTTTGTGATTCATTACACATTCCATACTCACAGCTATGCAAAAATGTCAAGAAATGGGGTAATATCACACACAGGATGTTAATATGTGCTTCTTTGCTTGGTCCTCAGTATATATACATTCAGATAACCTGAAATAGCATGATTTCATGCACTTCCATATCTTACACTTACTATTTCCTATTTGTAATATGTTTCATAAACTGTAATTTATAACCAGGCATAGCAAAATATAACAAAGAACTGATATAATAACCTCAAATCCAAAAGCAAACTGAGGCAGTACGTGTGCATTACTTCTGTATCAGCACGACTTGCAAAACTGCACTGCTGAGACAGATCATAAAAAATAAAGGAAAACATTCTCAGAAAAATCTAATCAAAACTAAAATACAGGAAAATTTTAGGAGATAAACTGTTGAACAGAAAGTTATTTGCTAAGAAGCCACACAATAAACATCTGTACCAGCTCTCACACTGCAAGAGAATAGCAGAAACTATTAACAAGCAGAATGTATATCCTGCCAAGAAGCTGAAAGTGATAAAGTGAGGGGTTCCAAGAACAGAAACAAGAATTTCATTATCAAGGCCCATTAATAAGGCTGTCAACACGTATCAGCTATACCTGTTTGAGTAGGTGATCTGTGTTGATGTTTTAGCTTGATTCTTGGTTTAACAGGATACCAAAAAAATCAAAAGTAATTTGCTAAATAAGTGTCAAACGATTCAGTTTAAAAATATATAGCAATCCTAAAATAAAAATAACTTTTACAGCACCTAGCCTTCCTGCTGAAGAACAGTGGAAAGTTAAATATTACCACTGGTGTCATATGTTTCTAGCAGTATTTGTGTCTCAGTATATCAAAACAGACAAATTCATAAACACTCTCGGACAGGGACAGATTTAGGTCAATTAAAAAATAGCAAACATATCCTTTCTTATGAAGCACAATATTTTTTTAATTTTTTTTTTTTTTGTTCATGACTTCAAAACTCTTTTATGTTCATAAGTGTATACTAGGCTACATTCCCCTAGGGCCTTTATAACCCTAGCCATACGGTATGTCCGTGTCCGTCTACCTGTTGTATGTTTATATTGGGAGAGGGATATGTTAATTTTGACATGATTTACAGTTTTTCTCTGTCCATCACAAACATGGGGGACAGAACTAAGATGAATTTCCAATTTTCCAACTGTTATAGGTTATCTTTGGATAGGATTAGGGAGGGATTATACTTCACATGGATAAGCTAATTCCAGAGACTGGAGTTTCTCTGAGGTACATATCTGCCTTTCCAAATGTCCTATTTATGTCACAAGCAAAATTTAAATCCTTAAAACCAATAGTTTTGATGCTGTTCATTTTGCAGATGTGCAAAAGGTCCATCAGAGCAAAATCCAAGAATATGTTGTATGCCAGACAAAGATCACCTAATAGTGGTCTGCAAGAGACTGAGTATAGAGATTGGGCTTTAATGCAGTCCACAACAGACAATGCATTTATGGCCTGGATTCTTGTTGTTGCATATGTTTAGTCAGGTACATGCCGAAGGGGGATTATACTCATTGATGGATCTGATGAGTGATGAATAAAGTGACACAAAGATTTGACTGGACATAGTTGCCATGACCTTTTTTATAATTTGAGTGGCATAGAATGATTTCCTTACTACCTTGGCTACATGTTGGTCAAAGGCCAGGTTACCACCTACACGTATTCCCAAATCACTGACTACTGGGCCAACTCTTTGGGATGTTTTATTGATAATGAACTTTCCCTGGGTGGCCAACTTCCCACTGAGTGCTAAGCTGTGTCTTTGGCACCAATCATTTCATTGAATCAGACCATCTTGCAAGATGTTAGTGACTTGGAGATAATCTATGATTGCACCTAGTTTGCAATTAATTGTGAACTTCATCAGCCAGAGGACTTTGACATTGGCTTTGACTTCCAAGAAATAGATGGCAAAGATAAGCGGGCCCTGCAAGGAGCCTTGAGTAACTCCACTGATGACAGTCCCATTTTGTAGAGATGGTCTCACCACTCTTAACTTCCTTGGTCCTATCTGTGAGCTAGATGGCAATCCAAAGTGTTATATAGAGGTTTATGCATATTTTTGTGAGTTTGTTATCAATGCCTGAGTGAGGTACTGTATCAGATGCCTTAGCCAGGTCAAGTTAGACAGTATGCAGAGTTTTCTGTTTGTCCATAGCCTCAGTGTCATTTTCAAACAAGTCTACCAGTTTTAGCAGACATGACCTTCTTTTGACAAAGCCAAACTGCTTTGGTTCCAGTGTCTGAAGGTATACCTATGTCTTTGTTGGTCATTTCCATGATAATTCATTCCATAGCTTTGCATATAAGACTAGTCAGACTAATGGGGCTGTAGTTTCTGTGGCCTGTTAATGGTCTACCCTTATGAAGAGAGATGACTATTGCAGTCCTCTGTTCTTATGGCATAAAGCCTGTTTTTAAACTATAGGTTAATAGTGACTCCAGTTGCCCTAATAGGCCATGTTGCAGGCTATTCAGAAGGCATACCAGGATACTGTCAGGGCCTATTGAGGCTGTGTTTTTTGGCCCTAGTGAGCATTGTCAGGAGCTTCTTCTTGTTAATAGTTGGGAGGGTTATGCTTCTAAGGTATTTTTTGTGGGATGTCTGTGTCAGCCAACAGGTTTGCTATATCACTTATCTTAGCGAATTAACACCATTAGCCACCAGTTTCATACAATGAGATTTTGGATATAGCTGTAGAAGGCCTTGTTGTTGTCTTTTACATGGAAGGTCATCTAGACCTTGAAATTAGCTTTTTGATCTTAGTCTTCTTATTTGTGTATTTAGTTTGATGAGAGAGCTCTTATCATTATGAGAGTTACCCTTCTTCCTTTCTGTTAAAAATATGGCCAGAAGATGCAGTCTCACAGTTGCAGGATTGTTTTTAAAGAATTAACTGTGACATTTTCAGGGATGAGGATCTGGAAGAGTACACATCAACAGTACTCTGTTACATAAAATCTGTCTTGATATTGTCACTGTCAGCAAGCACATTTATGTTTATCCTAATCAGAAGCCCTGGATTACAAAGGAGGTCAGATCTCTTCTCAAGCACAGTAATACAACTTTTCAGTCTAGTAACAGAGTCCTTTACAGTGTGGCTAGAGACAACTTAAAGAAAGCCATCATAGAGGGTAAAGTGGCCTATGAAAGGAAGATAGAGGATGACTTCACCAACAAGGATCAATGACGACTATGGCAAGGTATTCACAACATCATCAACCATAAAACCAGTAGCTGTATGGCTGTTGATGGAGATGCCTCAATGGCAAATGAATTTAATTATTTCTTTACCTATTTTGAGGTAGAAACATTACAGACAGTTACACCTAGTTACCAGCAGATAGGCCACACCAGTCACACTTTCTTCACCTATTTTGAGGTGGAAACATTAGAGACAGTCACACCTAGATACCAGCAGATAGGCCACAGCAGTCATAAATAATCTATACCAGCCTCCCACAACCACACCTTTACAATACAAGAGCACAGGTTCATAGGTAGGTACTAGGCTATCAGCCCGAGTGACAAAGCAAGCCTAGCAAGCAGTTGTCTTGGCTTTTGCCAACCATGTAGTGTTAAATTCCTGCCCCTCTATCAAACAGAGCCCCAGACGTGATCCCAGGGGTGAATTTCCTACTACCCATCCACTTATCAAGGTTTTTCTTGAAGAGTGCTAATGATGAGCTCTGCTTGACACAGATGGAAATTTTGTTCCAGAGCATGGGAAGTCTGTGGGACAAAAATCTGTCCCTCCAGCATGTCCTATTTATTGTTGTGGTGACATTTAGGTTCCTAGAGCATGTAGCTCGTGGAGATTGGGATTTCTTTAAATGGAGCATGTCCATCAATTCCGGGTTTGACATAGCTTTGTATGTCAGACAGAGGTCTCCTCAGAGTAGGCGGTATGCGACCGAGTAGAGTTGTAATTTCTTGAGCCGATCAGCATAGGGCAACTATTTGAGGCCAGCAATCCTCTTGGTGAGGTATTTTTGGGGCCTCTCCAGTTGTTGTATGTGTCTTGTGAGGTACATCCCAAACGGGGCATTGTACTCAAGGAGGGGTCTGATAAGTGATGAGTAGAGGGGGGACAATGACTTCCTTTTTCTACATGCGAACCCTTTTGTGATTAGGTGGGCCACATAGAAAGCGTTTCTGACCACTGTGGCAATGTGATTATCAAAGGAGAGGTTACTATCCACTTGGGTCCCAAGGTCTCTTATCACACTTTCTGTGTTAAGTGAACTTCCCCCCATTTGGTAATTCATGGGTACCGTGTGTGACGCCTGTGCCCTGGCCCAGCAATCACGGAGCCTCAATACTCACCACTAACACCAGAGAGGGTGTCATATATGAGAAAAAGATAACAAATACACACAATAAAGTGCAATTGCCCTTAAGAGCACAGAGAGATCACAGTCAGTCCAGGGCTGGTTGCTCCCTTGCTCTCCAGGTCCCCAATAAGACTTCCACTAGCACAGCTATAGGGTCCAGATCTCAGCCAGCTGGGCAAGCTAAAATCTCCAGTACCCTCTCTGTCCAACCAGTGCTTTGTGTCCCTGCCCAAGTAGCTGACACACACGCACTTTGAGATACGAGTTTATGCAACCAGACAGACACTTCTGGGGAAGGCTGGCACAGGCTCTCCAGCTCTGCCCCTTTTACACAGACTATACGGTAGTACCACTTGCCACTACCCAACTAATATTTATCAGCTATGCAAAGGCCCTTAAAAGGGTGTCCAATTATTACTGTTCAATATTATTATCCAGTTGGTAAATGTGACTAATCAATAAACAAATCCTTTATTTGGAGTGACGTGGACAGCAAACTCTAAAAATATGTAATGTACTCTAGAGCTTAAATTACCTCTACACAAACCAGCCACAGTTAAAAGGTTCTAAAATATTTAATAATAAATAATTAAAACCACAAGACAATATTTTCTACTACACAGTCAGTGCTACTCAAGAGTTCAGAGATCACACAGAAATACTTAAAATAATTCAGTAGTACAGTTCTGACATCACAGAAAAACACTTAGTCTAATCTTTCTAGCTTCTAGCTATCCATAAAAGAAAACACAAGTCTAAGATAACTTACATGTGAGCAAGAGGCAATGCTTTGAGTTGGATGATCAAGACAACACTGCTTAATGCCTTCTGATTCTCTCTGTTTAAATTGCAATTGCAGTTCTGATAAACATTATATCATTATTTCACTTTCCTGGTGTTCCCAGGCTAACAGATACTACATAAATGTTATTTTGCACCTGCAGGAAACTACATCAATAAACGACATTCTACATGTAAACTCTAGTAATTATTCCTTAAGTTAAAGCAACAGGCAGGATGCTTCACTCCAGACTCATCGACTCCAAATTCTAATTTAAAGGGGCACACATGAAATAATTTAAACTTCAAAGGACAGATAATAAATGCTTAACTTAGCTTTCTTTACAGCAGAGGGCAATGTTGTTACATTAAGTTCACATTCACAGCATATTCTTTCTTTTAAGAAAACAAGTCTGTAGTTTTGCATTCATATTTACAAATGATAATATTATCTGCACAATTCTATCTGACTAGGCTGGCAACCTTCACCCTTCTCTACCAGTCTTCAAACCATGTTTTTACTAAAGGGGATGACAATGCACTTTTTGGCATTTAGCTTGAGGCCATGATTTTGGCACCAGGTGTCCGTCTTGGTGAGGTCCTTTTGCAGTATGTCTACATCGGCAGGGGAATCGATTATGCCACCCAGTTTACAGTCATCTGCGAACTTGGTTAGCCATAGACCCACGTTGTTTGCTTGCACTTCGAAGAAGTATATATCAAACAGGGGAGGTCCCAAGACTGAACTTTGGGGCACTCCACTTGTCACTGGTGTGGAGTCGGATCTGGAGTCTGCAACTCTCACCATATGGATTCTGTCCATGAGCCAGTTGGCCACCCATCTCATGACATAAGGGTTTATGTTAAAGTTGATGAGTTTATCTATGATTCCTGAATGAGGGATAGTGTCAAAGGCTTTAGTGAGGTCCAGGTAGGCTGTGTGGAGCATGACATGATGTAATACATATGCTTAAAGGGTTAATCCAAGGAAGGCTGCAGGCCCTGATGCAGTGATGGGATGGGTGCTGAAAGAATGTGCAGACCAGCTCTGGGATTTTCACAAAGATCTTCAACCTGTATGTGTGTAAGTCTGCTATTCCATCTTGTCTGAAGTCAAGTATGATTATTCCACTGCCAAAGAATATGTCATCAGTAGTCTCAATGACTACCATCCAGTGGCAGTTAGTCCAGTCATCATTAAGTGTTTTGAACGACTGGTGCTGTGACATATCAAGGACAGCATCCCACTTAAGTCAGGCACACACCACTATGCTCGCAGAGCAAATAGGTCTACGGAAGATGCCATCTCCACTGCCATACACACTGCATTCTGTCATTTTGAGCAGTAGGGTAGCTATGTGAGGATGCTCTTTACAGATATTAGTTCAGCTTTTAACACAGTTATCCCATATAGACTGGTCACTAAATCTGCTGGTCTGATCTCCATGAGTTACCTGCCATCGGTTTAAAGATTTTTTGACTAACCATCCTCAGATGGTAACACTAGGCCTGTACATTTCCTCCACTCTCAGGCTAAATACTGATGTCCTACAAGGTTGTGTGCTGAGCTCCCTTCTGTATACTCTTTACACCTCAGACTGTGTCCCCTTTCATTATACTAATACTATCATTATGCTTGCAGATGACACCACAGTGGTTGGACTTATTTCAGGAGGAGATGAGACAGCATATACAGATGAAGTTCAAAGACTGACTGCATGGTGTACTGAGAATAACTTTGCCTTGAACTCTGCCAGAACAAACAAAGTCATAATGGATTTCCAGAGGCACAATGCAGAACACAACCCAATATATTTCAATGGAGACTGTGTGGAAAAGGTTCCTGTCTTCAAGTCTCAATGTGTATATCTATATCTATCTATATATCTATATCTGTATATATACTATATATATATAAATATATATATATATATATATATATATATATATATATATATCAATCAGAAGATCTCTCTTGGTCCATAAATACCACAGAGGCAATCAAAAAGGCATAGCAGAGACTGTTTCCTAAAGATCCTCAGAAAACACAATCTGCAGGAGAAGTCACTGGTGTCTTTTTACTCCTGTTTTGTTGAACGTGTGCTGACGTGGTATGCCAACAGCTCTCCAACAGACAAGAAGGCCTTTCAAAAGATTATTAATTTTGCCCAGAAAGTCATTGGCTGCGAACTGCCCTCTTTGGAGGAACTCTTTAACTCTCACTGTCTTAGCAGGGCAATCAACATCTTGAAAGACCTTTCTCACCCTGGGCAACTTCTGTTTGAGCTGTGGCCTTCGAGCAGATGGTTCTGGTCCATTTCTTCTCGGACAAACAGGCTTAAGATTAGTTTTTATCCCAAAGCCATATATGAACTGAAAAATGCTAAATATTCACTTTGAGTGCAGATAATAGCTATTTGCACCAAAAAGGTATATGTTTACATTTCACTGCGCCTTACTTTATTTCTTTCATGTGCAATATACCCAAGTGCAGTAATAATACTTATTTATTACATGGCATCACATTATGCTGTATTGTCCTGTGTTGTATTGTTATGTGTTGTATACTCTTATTTATTCATGTTCACTACATGTAATGCACCTTAGCAGGATTGCTACAGATTTCATTGTACTTTTGCAATGGCAGTAAAGAAATCTTGTCTTATCTCTGTCTTGGTTTTAACTATGATTTTATTCCCTTTTGCTGTATAACCTATTTAGATTAGAATTACACCAGTCTTGTTTGTTTTTTTTAATTAGATTTGGGCTAACTACTGGTATGTGCAGCAAACTCTATGCAGTTATTTACATGGTTGTATAGGGTCTCTGTGAACAAGTCTGCATAGATTGCTGTGAAATCTGAGTTTGTAGGGGCATTTAATAGTTCCTTACTGTTGCAGGGCTCACTGGGGTTACTGAGTTGATTTTTCTTTAGAAGAAGACAGCTTTGTGATGAGACCTTACCAATGAGGACATGTCTGATCAGACCTTACCAGTGAGCACATGCCTCTGTGGTGGGGGTGGGGGGGGGGGGGTTAGAGGTTCAGTGCTCTCCCCTATTTTTGAGTATCAACCCCAGTATGCTAGAACCTCTAGTGTTCAATCGAGTTTGTGTTTACAAATTCTCAGAATCTCTGTGCTTGCAAATATGAGGCTGCGTAGGTTTCCAATTCTATGCAGAGGTAGTTAAAGTCCTCCATGATTATGGTATTTGATTGTATAGTAAGTGTCTCGAGTAGGTCTCTGTATGAGCTACAGGTTTCATGGGACATAGTTGGTGACCTTTAGCTTGCTAGGATAAGTTATGAGACTTCATCTATGGTGATTTTCATGGGGAGAAACTCCAATGCATCATCCTGTTTAACCGATGTAGAGGTACTCTTGTTGTTTATATAGACTGAGACTCCTCCGCCTTTAGTCCTGGTCTGTGTACTTGATGGTCTAAATATGTAGAAGGCACTGAACCTTTGCACTGCTGGTGTGCTTTCTGTTGTCTCTGTAACAGCACATATATTTATATTCTCCAGAGTTAGGAGTGCTTGTAGGGACTGGAGATTCTTGTTTAAGCTCCCAGCATTGAGGAGCAACACCTTAAGGTTTCTTTGGATTGAATTTGCTATATCAGAATGTTCATCAATTTGGCATTGCCTAATGAAAGCATAATGGGGGATGATAGAGTTTTGGTCAATATTTGAAAGCCTAGGGGGATAGGAACAGACCATCCTTAGCAAAAATGTGATTTGTTAACAATATCTTCCCATGCTGACAAATATTGTATCCCCATGAAATGACAACAGAAACTAAGCCAATTATTGAAATTAATCCTTTTGTTCATATTGTGGCATAATGCTGCTGAGTGCAAAGTACATACCAGCTGAGACACATATTCTGAGAGATCAATAATGTCTGTCTGTATATAGTCCAGGGAGGTATGTTTCACGTTATTTACACCCACATGGACTATTATTGAATCAGACTGGTACCTGTGATGCAATGACTTGAGTGTGTGCATAATTAGATAATCCTGACTGCTGATAGGCAGCTAACCATTCCTTGTTCAACCTAGTGAGTGAGTATCACTGTGTTGTACAATGGAGTCTCCCATTACTAGTGTCCTGGGCAGTGTGCTTGTTTGCCTTATGGGGTTTATTTTTGGGGCTCCACTGTGTGTGGGTGTATGAGAGGTGTGAAGTGTTACTGTTAGTGATTGCTTTTGAGTTAGCTGAGGATAAGAATTGCAGCTGGGAAGTTTAGGATGTCTTTAGGTTTTGGGAAGATTGCATTTAAGTGCCACAGCATATGTTGGTCTATGTATGTAGTGATCGCTATGTGTGATGGGTGTAGTGTGTGTTTTTTTACAAATTTGCTTATATATACAATTTTTGCCTCCAGTGATATTGTTTATGTATATGGGACCTTCGAAGATTAATTCAATTCAGCTGAATAAAGTATGGAACACCAAACTTAGTGCTTTCATTCACTTTATTTGACGTGAACTTCATCTGATGAAGTTCACGTCAAATAAAATGAATGAAAGCGCTAAGTTTGGTGTTCCATACTTTATTCAGCTGAATTGAATTCATCTTTGAAGATTCTGTTTATTGGTTTTATTGGTGGAGTTATTTCATTTTTCATTGTTTATGTATATCACTTAAATTCTGTGTCTGTATCTTGAAGGACTAAGTGGTTGTCTGTGAATACAATTGTTACACTGTCTCAAAATGCCCATATCCACCAAGATGACTACAGAGCCATTAGTAAATTGCACACCCATGTTGTTTGGACCTGTAATTTGGAGATGCATATGGGGGGTTGACAGAGGGTTACTACGGGTGCTTTAGGGTGTTGGGGACTAGATGAGATTATATTATATTATACTAACTAGCTGCTGTAAGCTTTTCCATACAAAGTAGTTGCTTTACTCTCACTAAGTTACAGGGTATAGTTTTAAGAGTAGTTTTATGGGTGAAAATTGCTTTCTAGATGTTTGGTTCTGTACAGGGCACTTGACAACTGAATCTGCACAGTAAGAACCTCTGTGCAAACAAGCCGAATTTATACTGTCATTGAAAAAAGCAGAAAACTGACTACTGAGCTAATAAATCAATTATACTTTTAGCCCTTTTATGTGTTTCCCATCACAGGTAGACAAGGCAAACACCTAATGCCACTAGACGAGTAATCTCACTATTCCTGCTGTAAAAGTACAATAAATTGATTCCCACAAGTTTAATGCTTCCACAAATAAACTTAAGAAATCTCAAGAGTAAACAAAGATAAACTGCACTCTGAGAACAAAAACTACTGATATTTCACTGTTTCACTACATCTCATGAATATCTGTATCAGAATTGTAAGAAATATAATTATGAATTTCTCACCTACAAAAATAAAGTATGAGTTCTAAAATTAAACCATAAATCTCTAAGCTCACTTTGCATCCATTCACGCCGTTTTACAGGGAGCTTCAGTATCCAGCACCCCCTTAAAATGGCACTGTAGCCTTTTCCCACTCCTGCTACTTACATATGTAGGATCCCTGATATTGTACTTCCAGATAAGGGGAATACACTCAGGCACCATAACATAACACTTAATATATGTTACCCACATGTGCTCGACTAGCATATGTCCGAATCACAAAACATCGAACACACATACACGGAAGTGCTTAACATCGGCAAGCGTTTCCGTGTATGTGTGCCTGTTTCGTAGATCAGACTACAGTGCGGGTAAGGGAAAATTTCCTTTTCCCCACTGTAGTGCGATCTCAGAGTAAATAAAGTAGGGGGGGTGCAGGGAGGCAAAGCCCCCCTGCAGAAACGTAGATTTTGTTTTTTGAACTACACATACATGGAAGCGCTTTTCTGTGTTAAGCGCTTTCGTGTATATGTGTTCAATGTTTTGTGATTCGGACATATGCTAGTCAAGCATGTGTCCTAGACCCATATATATATATATATATATATATATATATATATATATATATATATATATATATATATATATTTATATATAGGAGCACTTTATAAGCTCAAAATACTGAAATCTCAAATTTCAGAATCTCAATATCATAAACCTGAAGGATCAAAAGATCGCAACCCCAGAAGCGTAAAATTAAAAATTTTGAATGCGGGAGATTTTGAATTAGCGGTTCTGGTGTTGCGCTGTGCTCATGGATTAAGGTAAGTGTTTATGTTTAAGGGTGTTGAATAGGGGCTGTAGTGTGTCAGTGTGTGTTGTTACTGTGAAGTGTGTGTGCGAGAGGAATGTAGATTGTGTGGTGGTGTTTCCTGTGTGTATGTATGTAGTGCGACCTTGGAGTTAGAATATTTAAGTAGGGGAGGTGTGGGAGGTGCAACCCTGCACATTGAGGGGTGAAGGGTGGCTTGCCCCCCTGCATATAATAAGGGTAGGTGTGTGTGCTTGTTAAGTTGTGTCCGTGTGTATTTTATTGGTGTTTGAAAGCATTGGGAGTATGAATTTAGCAGTTTTGTGGTTTCGGGATTTAGGCTTTCGCGGTTTTGTGGTTTCGGGTATTTGGATTTTCTACTTTATGGAGAATTTTGAGCTTATAAAGTGAATCTATATCTATCTATCTATATATATATATATATATATATATATATATATATATATATATATATATATAATATTCAAGAACAAACATAATATATAAACCACATACAAAAGTGAAACACAATCTGAATAGTTTATTTGTTCTCTTTATTAATATCCCAAGAATTTTCAGTGATGCGTAAATGTAAATCACAGTCATAATGTTATTTGCTAAAACAAAACCTAGAATAAATCTAAAATGCATGTTTGATTACACACAATAGCTGTATTTAGGCAAAAATATATTTAACAGAAAGAAAATTGAGATAAAAGCTTATAATGCTAAAATATCATGTTTGTTTTCACAGGGGAAAATACTGTGCTTACCTAAGATGAACAAGACATACACAAAGTAGTAAATCAGGGACAGTTTTTAAATGTCTCTAATATGCTTAAAACGTTAATAGAGCAACAGGTTTTGCATCAGCATGCATTTTCAGAACAATAGGCAGCAAAATCTGTCTAGTGTAATCGATTAATTGAAACTCTCAGTGATTTACCAGAAAGTATAAACCTTTACAATAAACAGGGCAATCGTATGAGGCAAAATCAGAGACAGATGAGAGGTTTGAAAAAAAGGCAAAATAAAGTGCTCCTCTGTGGAATTATCAAATTTAAAAGCTGTAAAATATCTTAGTATAACACACTCATCACACAATAGTAAACAGTTGACTACTATGAAATGATCACTTTATTGCATCTTTATTTTCATAGATGCTCATCTTATTCTAAATGTTTACTTTACAGTCATAATTCCTTGTGGTATAACATGCAAATGTACTGTACATAGGTTTGTCATTCAGATGATTCAAGCATTGATATTTTCCCCTAAAATGCATTGGTGGACAATGATTTATTAGTTTTATATCTGCTTTATTACACTGTATTGCTAAGCACTAAGCATCTTACTGAGAATTGTATCCTGTGCCATCTTACTTTGTTACCTTTCACTTGTATCTCTCAACTTGTTAGTGCAAGAAATCTGGAAAAAGCCTAAAATAATGAGGGGAGGGGTAAAATACCCAAAAACAGAGACAGATATTAAAAATTGCTCTTAAAAACTTAGGAAGTTGCAAGAATAACAGGATTTCTGTTAGCATGCATTTTTGGAAGGATATGAAATCTGAAACTCAAATGTGTATCATTATTTATTGACTTTAATCCTCTGTGATTTACCAGAAAACCATACATTTTATGAAGAACAGACCAAAAATATACAGCAAAAATCTGGACAATTGAGAGGTATGCTTGAATATAGCTGCATTTATTTCTTTTTATTTTTTATCAGACTGAGTTACTGACCATGCTGCATTCTGGCTACTTTATAAGACCACAGAAAACATGCCAACCCACTACTTCTAATACATCATCAAAAGGCTGGGCTTGATGACATAGAATCGGGACGTAATTGGACAGTTGCGCAACATTCAGTCGGCAGAAACATCATTTTATTCAACTTAATAAATATAAGTCCACTGAAGTAAGTAATGTAAAACATACACAATTTAGAATGTGAAAGCCCACATTACAAGATGAGGGCATACTTATAACAAAAGGAAATGTCAAAAAAGCTTTACATGTGATCTTCAAACATAATGGTAGATGATACAGTAATGATTTGAAGTGTCAGGACCTGCTAGAGTAAGTCCCAAAAAGATGGAGACTGAATAGATGAAAAAACAGACAACATATATTAAATCTGAGATGGCCATTTTCCAGAATATTCCCTTGACTCAGAAGTGTAGCGATCTCAATGTTAATATATATAAATTTGCAGGTGTGGGGTTGGAGGTATTACTCCACCATCAGGGGATGCAGCGGGGGGGGGGGGGGGTTGCACCACTGCAAAAAAAGAAGTTTAAAGCTGAAGAGCAATATTCAAGATTCAATCTTCTCCTGGATTTTCAATTTTTTGTGGATCCATTAGCACTCAGCATTATGAGTTCTGACATTTCAGTAGGGTGTCTGTAAAAACAGTCGGAATGCAATAATGTAGATGTGACACCCTACAATTTATTTTTTTAATTACCATTTGTTTACCAGGAAATGTGATTGGGATAGAGCCTAGTTTCAATGGAGGCCTGCGGAGAAACACTCCAGACACATGTCTTTGGAATGTGGGAGGAAACCAGAGCATCTTGAGAAAAACAATGTGAATGCAGGGAAGACATGTAGACTCCACACAGAAAGCACGCCACCTGTGAATCGAACATAAGATACTGTTGCTGTGAGGTGACAATGCTAACCGCTGCATCACTCTCCTGCTCAGTTTAGTAAATAGTAAAAAGAGTACAAAGCATGTCATTTATATAGATATATACATACATAGATACATACAAATGGATATCCATAGATGTGGATTACAGGAAACTGCTGGCTTCCTTGTGTAGTAATCATAGCTTTTATTGTTATTCTCTGTATGCTTTGATATATATATATATATATATATATATATATATATATATATATATATATATATATATATATATATATATATTTATATATATATATATGGGAGCCCTTCATTTTTTCGAACTTTCAAATGTTTGAAACTCATATGGCTGACACCATATGAGCCAACGTTTGAAAGGCTGACAAATGATAGCAGAGATCCTGCTACAGTGCGGGATTCGGAGATTCCCCTTTCCTGCACTGTAGTGCGATCTTGGAGTGAGAATATTTAAGTAGCAGGAGGTGTGGGGGTGCAGGGGGGCTTGCCCCCCTGCATAACACAGTTTTACTGTGTTTACAGGTAGGTAAATGGTGCTATTTCAGGATGTTGGTCTTTCAGAATGTCGATCATATGGTGTCGGCCATATGAAAGTTGGCATTCTGAACGGTCGACATTCTGAAGTAGACCTACATATATATATATATATATATATATATATATATATATATATATGTGTGTGTGTGTGTGTGTGTGTGTGTGTGTGTGTGTGTGTGTGTGTGTGTGTGTGTGTATAAAACATTATATGTGAACACAGTGAACAACAGAATGATATTTAGCAGGAGGCAGGCTTGCACTATTTGTGCTGAAAGACTATGCAGAAATATGAAATGATGAATTCCTAAATACTATCACTGATTATTTTTTTTTTCTTGGATAGACAGCAGAGAAATGACACCAATATAATGGTCATGTGAGTGAAAAAATATGTTACTCTGATTATAGTTTTCAACAGCACGGTGCAACAACAGTAAAGCACCCATATGAATGATTTATTTAAATTTTTTTTGTAAAAAAAGGTGTTGAAACATTTCTTATATATCCATTTGCAATTGTTCTGCATACATTGTTTCATAGCTGCTGATAAAACATGCTTGCACAGTCCCATCTTCAAATTTTTCTGATACTTGAACATCTCAATAAATACACTCTAACAGCAAATGCAGCAAACACGTTATAACATATTACACTATATCATTAGAAGCAAAAAATTATATTTTATTGAGAAATTTAAAATTTCAGCTGCATCCTCTTGAATAACTGCTAGATGACTGACTACACCATTGTGTGTTGTTATGATCTTGTCAGAAGAATCTTTTATTGTCCTGTCAAAAAGAAACAAGTATGGTCATTCACTCAATGCACCAAGTGATGGTCAAGACATAGTCAAGAAGGCTGACTGAGAAAATATTAAAAATTCCTAATGAAATACTTCAATGTGAAGAATTCTCTGATGAGAACATGCATAGTACTTAAAATAATACGTTTTAATAGGGGAATATCATACATATCAGTTAAAATTTGTGCCAGGATGTCTAATTTAAAGTTGTTGCTTCATAAACTCTTACTAAGCTTTTTATTAAAGAATGTCACATTAAATACCACTACAATGAGCAAACTATTATTGTTGTAAACAATGTGCAGGGAGTCTATCCTTGTGTGTTCCTAGTGCCCTTCATCAGTGCATTTGTGTAACATGAATGTGTGTTGTCATATGTTCTCTTAGGTTTATACACCACTTTTCAGACCCAAAGGCCATTTATGAATGCAGCTTCATTAAACTCATCATTATAAACATTGTCTCCAGTCCAAGAATATATTTTTAAAACAGTTAAAATTCAAAGCTATTCATATCTCTTTTGGTATTCTATTCATACCTCTCAACAACTTCTTATAGCAAGAAATCTGGACAAAGCCATAAATAACGGTGGGGACAAAGGCCCAGCAATAGTGACAATTTTTAAATATTGCTCTTACAAATGTAGAAAGTTGATAGAATGACAGGTTTTACATTAGTATAAATTTTCTGAAGGGTATGAAGTCTGAAATTCACTTCTATCACTATTTTCTGACTTTGGTCTTTAATGACTTGTCAAAAATTTGCCAGAAAACCACAATTTTATGATAAATGGGCCAACATTATAAGGGAAAAATCTGGGCATTCTGCAAAAATCGGTACTGTTGAGAGGTATGATTCTATATCTATAGCCTTGTAATAATTTAAGTCAGAAATGTACTTCTTAATGCTGTCTTATTCAGATTTATGAAGATCTAAAACACTGATTACTATATATAACCATTGCTTGAATCATACTATCTCACATGGTTTCTTGCATACTTTACTAGAAAACATGGCGGTCTCTGTTTTATCCATTTTCCTGTTTTTTTGTTTTGTTTTTTTGCATAAAAGTTTGCATACATATACAAATCCCATCATACCTACCAAAAACAAAACTCTGCTTCTATGGGTGTGGACAAAATATCTGTCCAACTACTGATCAGTGCAAAATATAGCTTTGTAAACTATTAGCCACTGTGTTTATACTACACATGTCCCCCGGTACAGCTTCAGGTTTTTACAGACCTATAAGTCTCACGGGTATAATTTGTAAGGTATACAGTAAATTGTAGCAGAGGATGAGATATGTACTCTTCATTCCCTCTAATCAAGCCAGTTTGACTTTGTTAAAGATAAACCCTGTTTATTCAGTCTAATTTCTTTAAGTCTAATTTCTTTGACAGGGATATAATAGCCCCAGATTTGGACCATGATGTGCAAACTTTTGTATCTAGATGAAACATTTGATGCAGTTCTTCATGCAGGTATTGTCAGAAACTGTACAGAACTTGATAGTTATCCTTACTCACTGATAAAACTCAATAAATCAAAATAAGGTTCAGGGATACCTCTTCTGCACAAAAGTATGCCTCTATTGGAGTTGCTCAAATCTCTGTCCTGGAACCCAACACTTTGGCATCTGCATTTCTGTTGTTAAGGCAGATGTCAATGGGCTATGGCTCACAAAGTTTGCCAATCACTGTAAACTGGGTGATGTAATATGCTCTCTGAAGATGCTCTTCAACAAGGCCAGAGTCACACTAACTCCCAATTTACTGACCATGGACTTAAGTCTAAAACCAAAAACACAATGTGATTTTATTTGGCTAGGAAAAATCCTCACTTCATACCCTATAAAAGACAACCACCTTAGAACTGACAGTGTCATCAGGGATCAGGGTAACTTGTAGAACAGTGAGCTATCTGTTGCCCAAAAGGTGTTGTCATAGTCAGAAAGTCCTGCCTGTCCACAACTCCTGATGAGATCGGGGTATCACTCAATAGTGGCACTCATCTAGAGCAAATGTTCAAACTGCCAAGTCACTAGTCCTGCAGCAGTCATTCTTCCATACCACACACGCACTTCCATCCACCCTCATGCACATTCACAAATACAGCCAATTTAGAGTTTCCTGTCTACGTACTACATGTTTTTGGAATGTGGGACAAAACCAGAGCACCTGGAGAAAATCCAAAAGAACACAAAGAGGACATACAGATTTCAAACAGAAGGCACCCCAAATGATAATCAAACCAGAGAACCTCTTGCTGTGAGATGACAAAACTACCTTCTGTGCAAGTGTGACTACCAAAGTTTATTTTCAAAAGACATAACTTGCAGAGGTAAGGAAGTCATAATCCCACTATATAAAAGCCTCATATGACCTGTTGCAGAATACATTGTCCCTTCATTGTGTATGTTTGTAAACATCTCATCCAAATTAAAAGGCCTCAAAGCATTGTTTCCAAAGAAATAGTGGTGTAAACTCATTAAACTATGCTGAAAGATTAAAACCTTTGTCATTATATTCTCCTCATAGTGCCCTGTGTCTAGACTATATATATATATATATATTATTACAGTGCCCAGCTTAAAGGATGAGCAAATTTTAAACACAAAAATCCACCTTGAACTCCTTTTGAAGTTGACATATTCATAGATTAATAAATTGTTACTAAGCTTATGGTCAAAGACATTATTATGAAACTCGGCCACAACATCAAATAATGGTGGGAGACTAACAGTACCCTGCATTAAGCAGAATGTATCCTCATATTGGCAGTGAGAAATTTGTGATCACCCATCCAGTCACTCAGACAGGTTTTAAACTCTGAAGAGAGGTAAGGTAAGGCAGCCAATTTTAGAAATGGGGAGTACGTTGGATTAGGCAACTGTCATGCCATTTAGAGTTGCTGATGTGGTAGTACAGGTTTAGGTCTGTAAAGCAGTCATTTGTGTTACCTTTGGTTCTACTTAGGTGAAGGAGTTCAAGAGTGCTGGGTCATTTATAGCATGAATGGCATGGCAGAGGTCACCCCTCAGGAGTCTGTAGGACACTGAGTAGAGGGCTAGTGCTTTTAGTCCATCCAAGTAGCTAAGGTAATAACTTAAGGTTGCAAAGTGACTTTCCAAACCATTTAATTATCTATCAATGCACATTTTAGCCAGATCATTTTAGTAACATTTAACTAGAAGTAGTATTTAAAGTCTGACATGATATTTTTCTTGCTTTTTGCATATATAATTTGAAAGCGAGCAATGTGCAGCACATTTACACCACACAATTTCATTATGGCAAAATCAATTTAAGCTCCCACCATTGATTTCTATAAAATTCATTCACTTTATTATTCAAGCACTTAGAACATGCATCTAATTTGTTTGACAATCAAATCATTTTCAAAAAGACTAAGTTAAGTGAAACAAATATATGCTGGCAACATTTCATGACCAAAGTATTATTGGCAATGTTCTAAATAAAATGACTCTAGGACATGTTTCTGTACAGAAAACAAATCTAGATGCTTTTACAACAGGGCATGCATACAGTGAACATTCTGAAATCTACTTCATCTGCAAGAAAACCCACACATAGAAACACAAAGCACACACCCAGATTCATGGAGGCTCTCAATAAAAGTCTGCTCAAGCAACAGAGACCTCCCAAACTGAAACGCAGACACCACCCCCCAACACTACACAAATGACACATAGCCCACAAAATCAGTGTGCCACTCGACCTCAGCCCATAAGGCAAAACAGCATATGCAACACAATAGTTATAGGTGACTCTATAGTCAGGCACACTGATGTCCCACTCACCAGACTAAACAAGGAGAAAGTTACTGTGGGCTGCCTGTTGGGTGCCAAGATCCACCACATAACGCACGCACTCAGGTCACTCCACAACAAGTACAAATACAACTCTATCATTGTCCATGTTGGTGTGAATGACCTGAGACATACCTCCCTGGACTATACGGAAAGAGACAGGGAGGAGCTCTTGGGTCTTGTAGCCCATCCAGGTATGACCCTAGCTCTGAGAAGCATCCTGCCATCACCCAGAATGATACCACAGTACAAGGACAAAATGATTGACTTCAACAACTGGCTAAGCTTCTGGTATCATTCTAAGGGGATCCAGTATCTATCTGCCTGGGACGACATAGTTGACAGACCACGATGCTTTGCCAGAGATGGCCTGCACCTGTCACCCCTGGGATTCCGGATACTGGCTAAGGCCCTTGCCACCCCTATAGTGCCTTTTTTAGGCAAGGTTGAAATGCTAAATTCACCACCGTAACAGGCATAAGCAAGCAAACTTTGTGGGTAATGCTACTCAATGCTAGAAGTCTAAACCTCAAAATGCATTCACTCGAGGCACTCCTTAAAATGGAGAACATCAACATCTGTGCAGTGATAGAGACCTGGTTCAAGGCTCCAGAGAGCACCCCTGCATTACCAGGCTATAATTCATACCACACCTTTTGGCCACCTAACTTGGACCAAAACGCTAAAGGTGGAGGAGTGTCCATATTCATTAAGGATATCCACACCTCCAGGCTAGTTGCTCAACATAATGCATCTGAAATTATCCGAGTATAACTAACACTGGGCAAAACTGAAATCCAGGTTGCAGCTTGTTAAAGATCCCCTACCATGCCCCAGGATTCCCACTCTTCATTTCTTAAGATACTGGAAAATGTTAAGGTACAACCCAATACCTTAATTATGGACAATTTCAACCATCAGCTGGGAAAACTACTTATGTACCAACTCATTCACTCAACATTTTCTGGAACTCATAAATTCCAATGCCTTGGATCAGCTTGTCCACACCCCCACTAGGGGCAGCAATATCCTGGACCTGGTCATTACCAATATGGGTAACTGGTGTTCCACGCCAGAGGTCAACTCTTCGCTGGTCAGATCTGACCACAAGCTAATCACCCTAGACATCCATATCCCAATCCCCCCATTAAGGAAACCACCATCAAAAACTACTCCAAAGCCAACTCCATGCTTCTTAAGACAGAAGTGGCAAACTTCACAACACCCATGCAGACAGAAAATAGAGGTAAGACTGCTGAATCTTACACAGATGTACTGTATAAGCACATACACAAGTGCATGGATCATGCCATCCTCAACAGAACCAAGACACTATCCTCCAAAAAAGGAAGATAATCTGGTGGTCCCCTGCTATAAGCAAACTGTACAACATAAGGAAGAAGCTGTTGCAAAAAAAGAGTAAAATCCCAAGATTGGAGGAACTCCCTGGTGAGCCTCAGCAGGAAGCTGAGATCCCTCATAAAATCCTCCAAAGTCAGTTATGAAATTAAAATTGACACTGATTCCAAAGGCAACCACAAAGCTTTCTACAGCTATGTCAAGAATCTCAATGGCAACACTCAGATCTGCTCTGAGCTACAGCACAATGGCACTAAATCTACAGAACCAACCGATATTGCCAACATCCTGGCAGATAGGTTCAGTGCTAACTTTACCCCCTTTCATCCTCCGAAGGGCCCATCTTAATACCGGAAAAATGCAAGGCCCCTGTAATCATGGATGAACAAGTAAAGACCACACTTTCCAAAGCCAAGAACACAGCATCCATGGGACCAGACAACATCTCAGGCTGTGTACTGCATGAACTACAGAACGAACTGGCACCCCACCTAAGTACCATGTTCAATCATAGCCTCATCTCAGGCTATGTGCCTACTGAATGGCGCACAGCAACGGTTATTCCTCTCCACAAAGGCGGTGCCACCATGAACCCCAGAAACTACTGCCCCATTAGCCTGATGAGCCTGGTCTGCAAGGCCATGGAATGTATCATCTTGGAGCTTATAAACAAAGACATAGGTAACCCCCAAACCCTGGACTCCACTCAGTTTGGTTTTGTAAAAGAGAGATCATGTCTACTAAACCTGATTGACTTCTTTGAAGCAGTCACTAGAGCCATAGATGAGAGCAAGGTAGTGCACACATCCTGTCTTGACCTCGCCAAGGCTTTTGATACTATCCCCCACTCTGGAATTATAGATAAACTCACTAAACTGGGCATAAATCCCTATGTCACAAGATGGGTGGTCAACTGGCTCACTGACAGAACCCACATAGTAAAAGTAGCCAACTCCAAGTCCGACTTCAGACCAGTGACAAGTGGAGTATCACAAGGTTTGGTCCTGGGTCCTCTCCTGTTTGGCATCTACTTCTCTGAAGTGCATGCCAACATAGACGGTTTTTGGCTAACAAAGTTCACAGATGACTGCAAACTGGGAGCCATAATAGAATCACCTAATGATGTAGACATCCTACAAAAGGGACAGAGACAGATACTTGGTGTCAAAGCCATGGCCTTAAGCTCAATGCCAAGATGTGCATTGTCATCCCCTTTGGGAAAAACTTGGTACCCATGAACTACCACATGCGTGATAGCTCACTAAACACTGAAAGTGTGATAAGAGATCTTGGGACACAGGTAGACAGTAGTCTCTCCTTTGATAACCACATCACCACAGTAGTCAGGAAATTCTTCTACATGACACACCTCATCACAAAAGGGTTCTCCTCTAGAAAAAAGGAGGTCATTGTTCCACTCTATTCATACCTCATCAGACCCATTATAGAGTACAATGACTCGTTTGGCATGCATCTCACAAGACACCTACAACAATTGGAAAGGCCACAGAAATACCTCACTAGGAGGATTCCTGGCCTCAAATAGATGCATAAGCAGACAGTCTCAAAAAACTCCAGCTCTACTCTGTCACTTATCGCCTACTCAGAGGCGATCTCTGCCTAACATACAAAGCTATGTCAAACCAGAGTTGTTGGACATGCTACACTTAAAGAAATCCCAGTATTTCTGAACCACATGCACCAGTGACCTAAATCTTGTCACCACAACAAACAGAAAGTGGTGGAGGGATAGATTCCTGTCCCAGAGACTTCCCATACTCTGGAACAAACTACCCGTTCATGACAAGCAAAGCTCCTCATTGACCCTCTGTAAGAAAAATCTTAACAACTGGATGGGAAATAGAAAATTCACCCCGGGGATCACTTCTGTGGCACTGCATGACAGGGGCACAGGAAAATAATTTGCTTGGGTGGCAAAAGCCAGGGAACATTCTTGGCTAGGCTTATATAGGCCCCAGGGCAGATAGCCTAGTACCTACCTATAAACCTATGAAAATATATTATCAAGAAATACACTTTTTAAGAGAAGCAGATTTTAGGAACAAATGAATACAGTGCTTTTTTTCTAAACAAACATGTGGTGGTATGCATATTTTGCATTTGGGTCAACCCCCTCTCTGCCCCCACCCCCATGCAGCCATTCCAATGTCCCATTATTTGACTATTTCTCCAAAGTTGCCATAAACACTGTTCATCACTCTCAGTGTGCATACTGCTTTCTGCTTTACTTCTACAATGATTACAGATATTTGGATTTAATTTAAAACTTTTATTTCATATTTTCCAGCACAAACACTGATAGACATTTGCTAAACAAGGCAATACAGTCTGACAGTGAAAACAAACTTAGCATTAAAACTTCTGTGACTTTGAAACTCACATACATTAAAACAGCATTGAAACCCACATTCAAAGCAATTGCATCTGGCCAGTGGCAGATTAAGTTTACCTTTGGGCTGTTTTCAAATCACAAACCCCTTGCACACATTTTTAGGACCATGCAAAATTGCTTTGATTCACCTTCCTAATTGTATTAAATTATAATATATAATAATAAAATTACATCCCTTGTATAATACAGCACCACTTGTTAGAGCATGTTTTAAATTTATAGCCAGTAAGCAAAGAAACAAAACATATGAACCAATAATGCCAAAACTGCTCAATTCAGAACATTTGAACCATAAAAGGCAACTCAAACTTCTGTCATTACAACCCAACAATATCAGTCAATATGCACAGTTTCTGCATAAGTAAAAGTCATCTGAATAATTCCACATTAAAGAGATCTGACTGTAACTAATGAAAAGGTTGCTGCTAGCAAAAAACTTTACATTTAAGTATTTCATCTACAAATTCACTGCTTGCTGCCCTTGAAGAATAAATTGCCTGCGTTACATTAAAAATGATACACTGGTAATATTACAATAGGGAATGGATGGCAAACTAAAACAGGTTCATAGTTACTAGGCATCTTATCTAAAGGAGGACATACTCAGGGCTGCAGCACACCACCCTCTTAAAATCCAACACAGTATCAGCAATCCATCTATGTGCTGTGAGAATAGAACCCATAGCCTTCTGCATCAAAACAAAAGTATGCTACTTGCTGTGCTACTAACACTGCTTTAAAAATCTAAACACACAACAGTGATACCATTTGCTAAGCAAAACAGTTGCATATTTTAGATAGAGGATTCATGCTCTTGTTTTGTGTAGCTAAGGTACAGGGCTTGAGCCTAAGCAATTTACTAACCACCTGCTAACCCTAACTAGGGCATTTTACTGTCTCTTACCACACACACCTCAACATTTTAATGCAATAAATCTGGACAAAGTCTAAAATAAATTGGAACAGATTATAAATATTTCTCTCATGAACTTAGAAAATTGATAGAATAACAGGATTTGTGCTAGTATGCATTTTTATAAAGGATATAAAGTGTAAACCTGAAATATATGTCATTATTTAGCAACTTTAAGGTTTTTATGAGGAAAAACAAAAAAAATATAGAGCAAAAAGCTGGACATTCTGCAAATATTTGGGCAGTTGAGGGCTATGCTACCTATCTGTTTTACACACACATACACACGCACACACACACACACACACACACACACACACACACACACACACGCACACCATATCTCTCAACCTCTTAGCACAAGACATCTGGGCAAAGCTTGTCATGATGGGGGGACAAAGGCTCAAAACTAGAGACACATTTTAAATATTGCTCTTATAAATTCAGAAAGTTGCTAGAACAGAAGGATTTGTGTTAGAATGCATTTTCTATAAGGTATGAAGTCTGAAACTAAACCCAAAAGCATGCCATTAGGTAATAACTTTAATTCTTAGATTATCCCTGCGATTTCTCCAAAAAAAGGCAATTTTTGTGAGGAACAGACCAAAAATATAAAGCACAAATCTGGACATTTTATGAAAATCTCTACAGTTGAGAGGTATTGAACACACATGCATCCCTACCTCACTTTTAAACCCTCCCCCATGCCTCTCAACCTTTTAGAGCAAGAAATCTGGACAAAGACACACATAATGGAGGGGACAAATGTCCAAAAATAGGGTTATCTTTTAAATATTGTTCTTACAAACTTAGAAAGTTGATAGAACAACACATTTTGCATTAGTATCAACTTTCTGAAAGATATTAAGTTTAAAGCTCAAATTTCTGCCATTATTTGTTGTATTAATCCTGTTACTGCGGTGGTAGTGCTGCGGTAGTGTTGTTGCCTCACAGTTAGACGTTGCCTGTTCAATTCTCAGTTAGAGTGTCTTCTGTGTGTCGACATGCATGAATGGGCGTTCCTTTGTTGAAGGTTGTGCTTTAGGCTCAGCAAGCCAGCATGTAAAAATCTACTGCCAGTCATTAGTGGACAAGAGTTCCGCTATGGCAACTCCTAACTGGGAAAAGCTGAAAGAAACAAACAAATTTGTTGTATTAATCCTCAATGATTTGACATGGATTACCAGAAAAACACAGTTTTATGAGAAACAGACCATGGATGTCAGACTAAAATCTTGACATTCTATGAAAATCTGGACATTTCACTCACACACACACACACACACACACACACACACACACACACACACACACACACACACACTCACACACACACACACACACACACACACACACACACACACACACACATACCTGCCTACCTATTTCTTGCACACACGCACATACACACTCCTCTTAAAAACTTAAACACACAGTCACACCTACCACTCAGTTGTCCGGTCATGGTCCACAGTCCAAACATCTTCAGGAATTCAAATTCCACATGTGAGGACTAGGAAGATGTAAATGATCAGTCGCACATTGCACAGACGAAGGTCTTCTGTGTCTTTGCAACCTGATAAAAAAGGAATTCTTAAAGAAGAACGCCCTTAAAAAAAAGTTTTTTTTTTTTTTTTTTTAAAGAAACAGGACATACTGGCCAAAAAAAAATCCCTGAATGAATATATGTTACATTCAGAAGACAAAAAATATTACTAACATTTCTATCAGGTTATATATGATAAAATGCAGTCATATGAATACCAGGCTATGTTAATAGTTCACTGAGTATATTCAGGCATAAAAATATGGCTGTTGAGTTACATTTTGTTGGCAATTCAATTTGTATTTGTGTCATTGCTACCATTAATTTGCAATGGCAATGGTGATAGTATCTGATAAATAGAAGATTAAACCCCACACCACATTAAATAATGTCGTATAAGTGGACTGCATTTAGGCATATTTAAACAGAACATTATATTTTTAACAAATTGTCTGATTAAATTGCATTTTTATTGAGAAAGGAACAACTTCTTTATGAGTGCAATAAATTAATTTATTCTATTTTACTTTTTTTGCACACTTAGGTAGAGGTTTCAGCTTTACAAAAACAGTGGTCTTTGAATCTTTGTTCTGTATATACATGCCTTTTAATGTCTTTCTCCATTATTCTTTTGATTAGAAGTTTTGCTCTGTGCCTTCTTATAGAAGTTATTTTTGCTTCTGAAGCTGTATATATGCATACAATCCCTTTTAATAGCAGAAACCCTGGACTAGCTTAAATGGTAAAGTGAATTGATATATTGTGGAATCTGAACATGCTATTTATTGCTGTTTCATTAAGTTCCATTGGACCCCACAATTTTGATAGTTTTGCGTACATTTTTCTTGATACATTTTAATAAACAATCTTCTGGAGTCACTTTTAGGTACCCTCTTTCTTGGTTCTCATATATATTTTAATTGATTTTTTGATAAACCATGAACCATTATTTTCCCACACTGTCTCCAGCATTTCAGTTTAGTAAATATTTATGACATGCTGATTGTGCAACTCATGAAGATGTAAACACTGGGAGTAATTCAATAAACCCTACATGGAGTGATTCTCCATATAGGAATAGTGTAAACACTGGGAGTAATTCAATAAACCCTACATGGAGTGATTCTCCATATAGGAATAGTGTAAACACTGGGAGTAATTCAATAAACCCTACAAGGAGCCATACCTCTCAAGTGTACCTCATTACGAGGAACGTACCGCATTTGGGGTCCTAAAAAGTTCATGTTCCTCAAATTTCCTCGAAGTTCCACATTGAAAGACTCTGTCACACATTCAGTGTTAGGATTTTTTTTAAGTGAAATTCATGGTAAATAGAAATTAATCATATTAGTTCATTAAAAGATCTTCCTTATAAGTAAAACCAGCATATTTTAACAATCCTATGACCTTCATAGTTGAAGTTGTTAGTAAGCCATTAGTATGTGTTCCACATTTTGCCCATTTGTTCCACATTATGAGGGTTAGTGTTCCTCATTTTGGAGAAGGAAGGTTCGAGCTATGCATGGAGCGATTCTCCATATAGGAATAGTGTTGTGGCCCAAACATGAAATATGGCCACTGAGCAATCCAGGAAACAGGGCTGGGGGTGTGCACAAGAGTGCAGACACAGTGTGGACACAGAAGAGATTGAGGAATGCAAATCACCTCATTTGCTGATGAAAACTATGCAAATGAGGTGATTCAGCAAGCAGAAAGGCATCTGTGTAGGTGCCGTGACTGCAGGAAAAATGTCCACGGTTACTAACCAGGTACCAGACCATAAAATTGAACCAAGGGCTGTGACAGACCAAATAAAATGCTGTATATGTGACAGTGGCCATGAAAATGGCCAAATCTATGGCCAGTGATACAAAAATGTAATGCAATATACGAAAGTTTCATCTTTTTTTAATACATATGCCACATTTAAGCGATGCACAGCAGTGCGCAAACATGCTATTTTTTTTAAATGAAAATCTGTAAAATATGAAATATAAAGGTATGCAAAAATATTGCATTATAGTGGTCAGAATACAAAGTCATACAATGGCAGGTAATAGTGGTTGCTAAAGAGATAGGCTCTGGAGTAGTGCAGTATCCAGGGTATACATAATTAGGTGTATGTAAATGAGCCAAGTTTATTAAATAGGAAAGAGGGCCACCATGTCCGTAGCTAATTGTGTAAGGGCTAACACCATGGTAGTGTAGGCAGAAGAGGCAGCTGACATAAAAAGGGGGTGTGTCAGGGCTTGTATAAGCGGACTGGAGCTTGGGGCGCCTGTTTGCACTCAGCTAAGCACAGTTAAACAGGGGTGAGTGTCTGATGTTGCTCAGCTCTGCTTAATCCCATGGCACTTGTTTTAGTTGGTTTAAGAACAGCTTAGTGTGCCCGTGTTCAGGGGAGGCTCTAAACTGCTGAACAATGTATATACTAGAGCTGTGGGTTTTCAAAGAGCACCGTGGTGCTTAGCAGTGGAAGGAATTGAAAAAAAAATGAAAAGGAAATAGCCTGGTAAAGCCAATCAGGTATAAATGACTGATAAGTCCTCTTTCACTGACACTGACCCATTCAAACCCCTCAATAATATAGCTGGCAGGTGGAATGTATGATATTCAGCCAATCACACTGGTTGCATCTGCAGCACACCAGTATAAAGTATGCATACACCCTTCAATCTGATTTTTCCCACATAGTCTACACCATTGGAGTACACACTTGGGAATTTTAACTGACAAAATGATAGGAGCTGCTGTTGCTTTGCTACAATTGTATGAACTACAGGCTGAGGTCAGTGATGATGATGATACTGACAACAGGCCCAGACTGAGGAGAAGAAGAGTGTTCAGGCCCAGGGTAAACTTTCAGAAGCTACATGAGCTGGAGATAGTAGAATGCGACAGGGTGGACAGGGACATACTACAGGAATGAGCTCTGCCACCATTGCTTCAGACCCAGAGCCAACATAGGGGAACCCATCCCAGTGGAAACAAAAGTATGTGTAGCCTTAAGAATACTAGCTACAAGTACTTTCCAAATACCTACTGGGGATATCATGGGGATCTCACAGACATTCACATCCAGGGTACTCCACCAGTTCCTGGAGGTCATGCTAACACATGCCAGTGAGCACAATTATTTCTCCAGCACTCCTGTGGAGAGGACTAGCATTATGCGTCTCTTCCACCATGTAGCACACTACCCGTAGATATGGGGTGTCATAGACTGCACTCATGTACACATCAAAGCACCACCCAGTGAGGAGGGTAGAGTCTATGTCAACTGCAAGGGGTATCACTCCATCAACTGGCAAGTCATGTGCAATGCCCAGGGCATTATCATGAATGTGTGTGCTGGCAGCCCTGAAAGCTATCACAGCTCTTACATCTGTCATGCATCACAGCTGTACTAGGCATTTGCCAGGGAGACATCCCATATAGCCATCTGGTGGGGGATGCTGGCTATGCACTGGAGCTGTGGATGATGACACCCATCAGAAATGCACACACATCCACTCAAGAACACCATAATGAGGCACACACACAAACCAGGATCATTGTAGACCATGTGTTCAGGATGCTCAAGTCATGATTTCGCTGCCTTGACATATCTGGTGGAGCCTTGCAGTACTCTCCAGCCACATGTGCACACATGTTCATAGTATGTGCCATGCTACACAATATAGTCCTGCAGAAGCAGCTGTAGCAGGAACAGCACGGGATAGGGTCACACAATCCCCCATCATTGCCAAGGTGCCTGCAACTTGGAGGAGGAGCCCCATGAGCCTGCTCTTATAGGCAGATGGAGGCATGGCCAGTAAGCCCAGGCCTTGGCAAAGAGGCAACACATAGTACACACTGATACTGTAGGGACACTGGTACTGATACCTCTCTCCAACTCACACACAGAGTAAAATGGATGCCACATACATCACACTACCTGTAGCTTACCTTGTATAGACAGTGTACTGTGTGCATCTGACAGAATCATCCCTTACCCACTGTCTCCACAACTGCTGCAGGCACAAGGTAAGTCAGTCTTCTAAACAATAAATGAATGGAGTAATATGTTCTGGTAGCATATATGTGGTGTTGCTGCATGCATGCATGCATGCAAGGGAATGGGGTGGGCTACTGGGGTAGCAGCAGACAACTGACAGCTATGTGGGACACCAGGAAATGTCTGTCCAATACTGGCTTCCCCACACTATGCAGTATTATCCAAGGTGACAAATCCCACTGCAGTATATGTGGGGGATGACTAAGGGGAGGGTCATAGATCACATGCATGGATGTCAATGTGGGGATCCCATACTCAGCCCTCAGACTCAACCAGCAAGTCAGCCATAGAAAACCATAAAGGAATGTCTGGCAAAGGGCCACAAGTAGCGTCAATGATGGAATACCCCCTACAGACTTACACAGTGATATCACAGCAGGCCTTGGTGTTGCAGTAGGGCTCTGAAGAGTAAGAAGTCTAAAACTCAATTGTATGCCATTACAATCTTAGATGTGGTCTCTAGTGATATGCCTCTATTCTCCAAGACAGGGGACAATACTATGCTAAATGGAACCAAAACGTAAAGCCAATATCAGCAAGGTATGTGCAAATGTGTACCATTGACAGGTGTGCCCCCCACACCCATATTCCCATAGAAATGCAGTAACATATACATTTGTAGGGTAATAGCAGCAGAGCACACATTGACAGGGCTGTCCCAATCAACAAGATAACATTTTGCATGTCCATAATAAGCAGGGGTCAATGATCTATGTAAATGCATGGGAAATACTGTAAGGATTTGGCCAGCACATACTCCTGGCTGTTGTGTCTTAGTGGCCTAGGTACAGTACAGTGGTAGACAGGGCCATGTTCTAAGAATCACAGTGCCAACTATTTTGCATGTCAGATACAACTACAGTGGGAAATGAACACCCAGACAGATAGATGCAGATGAACAGTACACAGGTCAGAGTAACCTACACAGTGCCTACCATACCTACCAACTGTACAGACCTTTTGCAGAATGTACAGAAGTTTGCATCATATTTGTGGCATCTTTATCATGAAATATTGGTTGTGTGGCAAATCACTGGCAAACCATGAAAGTCTAAAGTCAGAAAATAATGATGGATTGTAGTGTCTCAGACTTCATACCCTATAGAAAATGCATGCTAATGCAAAATCTGTTATTGTATCACCCTCCTAAGATTGTAAGGCCAATAGTTAAAATGGACCCTATATTTAGGGCTTTGTCACCTAATTACTTATGGCTTTGTCCAGATGTCTGGTTCTCATATGTAGACATGTATGGTGACTAGTAGCACAGCAGATACCTGAAGGTCAGTGTACTGGCAGGTCATAAAAGGCTGTCATACTGTGTCAGCACTGACAATATGTCACAGGCCAACAGCCATACCCTGGAAAGGCAGGTTGTCACAGAAGGAGCACAAGTATGCCTTGCATATCTGTTCTGCTTGTCCTAACATTGCATTCACCTGCAAAGTATTTGCAAAACAAGAAAAGGTCATGTCAAAACATCAGTGGCAGACAGTGGAGAAGCAGATGTCACAACCATAACAGAAAGCAAGCAAGTAACAAACTGGTCCCCCAACTGTCTATGAATGACAGAACAGTATCAACAATCTGTCCCCATGTGTGGGCCTTTGTCTGACTGTCATATGTGGACCTGTTCAGATGTCAGAGTTAGTGATAGTTTGACAGCTAGGCCAACATGTAGCCCCACAACAACATAGTAACACAAATTGTCTGAGGACCCCAGCAGATGTAGTGGTGCAATGATGGACAACCTGCCAAATAGGTATGCTCAGAAGTGTGTAGTCCACAACCTTCTGTGTAATATTATGGCATTTACCATGCTCACACCAGAATTACAAATACATAACAGCAGTCACTGTGGCCAAAGCGTGTGACCAGTCTACAGAAGGATAGAGACATGCAGAAGGGGGAGGGGAACCACTGGCAAGACAAATGGAGAATGTGCACACCAGAGCACATTTTGCAGTAACATAAGTGCCCTGCAGTGTATGGAGTCAGTAAGCATCACCTGCAAATACACAACACACACTGACATAAGTGGAGGTCCACAACAAATCAAACCCCAAGTAAAGGACACCTCAGAGGCAGAACTTCTGATCTGTTATGACTCTTGCTGGACCATTTCATTGTAAATCACTTTATACCTACATGTAATAAAAGATCCTAAAGTGGTCTGCAGTGCTTAGATCTTCTTTTCTTTACAGCTTTTCCCATTAGGGGTTGCTACAGTGGAACAACGACCTGCAGAACAATTGTCAGTGGGGTTTACAGTGCTCAACTGCCAGCCCTGCTCCCAACAGTCTACAGGAGGCACACAAACATACATGCCTAGGGCCAATTTTGAGTGCCAATCCACCTTCAGCATGTCTTTGGGATGTGGAAGGAAACCAGAGCACCAGGAGGAAACCCACATGACCGTTGGGAGGACATGCTCAAACCAGAGAACCTCTTGCTGTGAAGCAGCAATGCTAACCTTTGCACCACCACAGCCACCCTTTAGCTTGGATGATTTACAATAATTCAAGTCACTGATGTCCTTGTGTTTATTCCACAAAACTATATTTGTGTTACTCAACTCACCTCATATTTCTATATGTGGTAATCATTCCATGTGGCAAATGGGAATTCCACATATTGCACTCTCATAGGTCAAAATCTCAAACTTATTTTATAGTCATTATCTAACCAGAACAGCAATGCCACCAAAAATTGAGTTTTTGTTTTCAGGAAAGTCACTGCATAATGCAACTGTTTAGCTGCTTTGTCATATACATGCTTTATGATCTGACATGCTCACTCTCAGTCACTTTATTGTGTCATTTAAGCTCTTGACATATTCTTTTCTGTTTTGTTTAATGAAATCACATGTCTACAGACTGAGACAGAGTCATTGTCTTCCTAATGTTTTATATCAAAAGCAATTATTTTCCTACAGTATTGCCTTTATAGTATGATGCAAATAATTTATAATGTGATGGGTATTTAAGGTAAGCAACTTCATATGCTGTGACTCAGGCCTACAGCAGAAATGCCATCTTTTGAGCTATTTTCAGCTCAGTGGACAAGTTATTGTGTAGACTTTGTAGCATTTTTCCCTAAAACTTTGTTATAGAGCTTCAGAGTGACAGAAGTTGGAACTGTTTTTTTTTTTAAAAATTACCTCTAGATCAATCTTTTCTTTCAAGTAAATAAATCCATGTCCAAATGACCTCTTAATGCAACAGATTATGAAGGTATTTGGTATAAACATCTTTTATTTTAGTTTTATTTTGCATTTATTGAATGGATTGGTCCTGCAAGGCTAGTGGGAGATGCAAGGTGATATTTATGCTACCAGGGGAAATTTGGTCAGAGCATTGGGTAGCTTCTCCTACTCTTTTAAGAGGGTACCATGGGACCTTTTACATATACCTCATCTATCACCAACTCAAGCAGATGGGAACTCGGTCTAACTTCTCATTCAAAGGATGACTAGAATTTTAAGAACAATCACTCCATTGTCCTTTACCTAACTGTGCAGTCATCTGACTCTTGCAAAATATAGATAGATATATGTAGATAGATGTATATCTATCTATAGCTAGACAGATAGCTATACATATGTCTCTATATAGATATAGATATTACATATATCTCATTACAAAGATATAGATATAAAAAAACAGTGACATCCACATTTACCTTCCTGCTGTATTTACTACAGTGGCCATTTTAGAAATCTTACAGTTCCAGTGAAGTTTCACAGCGATAATTAACAGATGCTATTGTTGTGCTAACTCTGAGAAGACTGCTAGCAACTTTGATAGTGGCATTCCATATACACATCTACAAATGGTCTAAAGAAGCAATTGCAAATGACAAAAGTGCTCACCATCTATTTCTACTTATTAAGGATTCTATCTGGATTTTATTGGACAGTGCTCATTTTTATTTATTTTTTATTACATCCCTGAAACAATTACGGGATAGTACTCCAGTCATGTGTCTGTGTGGTTCTGTTTTTGTTTCTGTTCTACTTGTAAATAGTATTTACCACTTACCAAAAATCAAGGCCAAATGGGAAAATTTTGGCATATTCAGAAACAATTGGGTGAATGGACCCAAAGCAACATGACTTCTTATTAGGGATGTTATGTACAAAAAAATACAACAGAGTTTTTTGATGGAGTAATTCATATAGTAAACCAGAAAAAAAATCTGAATTATGCTTACTTAGAGTTTTGAATTACATTACACATGCTCGTTCATTTTCTGATTTTTCTGATTACCCACTTATCCATTTCAGTTTGTGGGAGCCAGTAATGTACAAAAAGTTTGTCAAAAAAATTAGATATAATTTGGAGTTTTCCAACAAGTCACAGTAGTACTTTGACAGCAGTACTAATGATTGTACCATTACAAGTCACAGTAGTACTTTGACAGCAGTACTAATGATTGTACCATAACAAGTCACAGTAGTACTTTAACAGCAGTACTAATGAATGTACAATAACAAGTCACAGTAGTACTTTGACAGCAGTACTAATGATTGTACCATAACAAGTCACAATAGTACTTTGAAAGCAGTACTAATGATTGTACCATAACAAGTCACAGTAGTATTTTGACAGCAGTACTAATGATTGTATCATAACAAGTCACAGTAGTACTTTGACAGCAGTACTAATGATTGTACCATAACAAGTCACAGTAGTACTTTGACAGCAGTACTAATGATTGTACCATAACAAGTCACAGTAGTACTTTGACAGCAGTACTAATGATTGTACCATAACTAGCCACAGTAGTACTTTGACAGCAGTACTAATGACTGTACCATTATCTGTCAACATTTCATCTTTTCATTCCACCCTTAAATCTCTCCAGGACTGTGCTTGATAATTTTACCTCTTGTAACACATTATATCATTCTTCTGAGGGAAAAGAACAATGTGCCCCTGGGGTACTTGAAAGCCATACAGTATATATGCTCCTGTTTGGGAAGCCTTATTAGACAAGTCATTCCCCAGCAGACAGAGTCAGGTGGTAGGGGAGCCAGGTTGTGGCACTTATGGACCGGTCTGTCTCCTGGAGGTCCTTCTCTTCGGTGGCTTCCTTGAGCTACACATGATGCCCTACCTTGAGTATGTACACGTGCCTCTCCTTTCACAAGCACTCTGTTCTCTGGTTTACTCTCTGCATAGCACCACATGGCAGCATATAGAATGGAAGCTTAAGCTGCATGGATAAAACATCTGCTGTTCTCATTAGGTTTCACCCATATGGTGAGGCAGACTCTCCCCCAACCCCAATTAGAAAGGGTGTGGCTGGAAAAGCCTCGAATTTTCATCCACTCCACCACCTGTGCCATTAATATAAGTCATGTGGGTCAAAGTTAAGGTTTTATCTCCCTGTATTATAGGTGCCATTTCCAGATTTTCAATTTTATACTCCATCTTATTTAGGAAAATTTGAATCTTGTCATATACTCCAAGCACTATTTGGATAACACCATTTTTATTGGCCCACAATAAGCCCAAGCCAAGGAAGATTTTCTGCTTCCATTGATTGTACTAAAAGTTTGTTTTGGATTTATTTTGTCATCCTGGACAAAAAAGCACTTTTGGACTGGACTTTGGGAGATTTCTGCATTCTTATTGACTCAGACAAATACTTCCAGGGGCATTAGCAAAAATATTTTTTCTTGGTGTCCTAGTAGAATCAGAGTCTTGGCTTACAAAGATGATTTTTCCAGGGTGCATTGATTGCTAAAACATTTAGGCTTAGCGTAATGTACACTCAAATCATGTCATGAATTCATGAATTCTAGGATTAAATCTTTGGTGCTATAAAAGGAGCCATCTTTAAGAAACACTGTTGGGTAAGGACATAAGAGCACCAGTAAAGCCCTAAAGCAGTGGTGCACAACCTTTTTGTGGGGAGGCCCACTACAAGAATTCTTAATGCATCTCTGAGGCCACCTCAAAACATAATAAGTCATTATGAGTTAACAGTAGGTACAGGTGACTGGCATTTTTACTTAAGACAGCAGTAGTGAAATTGATTGTTTTCTACATCAACTTTGCATTTAACTTTATTCTGGCTTGCAGCCATAACTTATTACAAACTCTTGTAGAAAGTTACTACTGTTTACAGACTATAAGTTATAAACAAGAAATCCGCGGCTAAAATTAGAGGTGTGTGCAAATGCAGTCAATTAGGTAAGTAAGCACGTGCTGGAAAGTTTGCATGACTGGAGTAAAGCATAGCATTTTTTCACTTTTTTAAAAATGTTTTGGTTACTCTCTGGGGGCCAGCTGGCATTGCATGGAGGGCTGGATTTGGCCCCTGGGCCGGACATTGTGCACCACTGCCCTAAAGGAATGAAAACCCTTGCTCAAGAGACATAATGTAAAATTACATTGTGATAGAATGTACTAGATAGGCTAGAGCTTTAGCTATAGAAAAGACAATTTTAGAGGTAAATGGTTTCCTGAGTCATGGCTATAGGCTGGAAAGAAAAAGGCCACTTCTGTTTATATATTTACTGTTTTACACTCTTACTCTCACTTATCTGTCTGTCTATCTATATGACTGTCTGTCTGGCTGGCTATTTATCTATCCCTTTATTTACCTTCATATACCTTTGTTAATTGGGATAGTCTCTCTGGTCTGACAAAATAATGAGCGAGAACCTACAAAACCAAGACATGCAAATACAGCGCACCAACAGAGAAAAAATACATGATAACAATCTAAATAGCAGGTAAGAGAGATAACAACATACATAAAAAGCTAACTGCATTCATTATGTTCTTTATTAAGAACAAATCATTTAACAAGCCTTCTTTATTATCTTTAGGAAGAGGTAAATGAAAGACTTTACAAAGGCAGAAATATAATATGCCCATTTGCACAGCTTTTATGGAAAATGCTGTTGCTGTTGTTTTTAGTTATTTACTATCATGTTGAAAATGAGAACATTTTTTGTACCTCGGTTTTCTTTAGTGATAAGTTCATAGGTGATTATGAGACTAATGACCAGATGAGTAGTAAGTAAGTTTGTGTAAGGCTGAGTACAGCAATAGTTAGAGAAGTAATGTTCAGTGAGTGGTTAGTTTGCATTTATTTAGTAGATGAGGTGGAAGAGAGTGTGTTGTTAGTCAATATTACTGAAGAGAGCTGTAGTGAATATTAGTGAAGAGAATTATAGGTAACGTTAATTATACTTTGCCCATATTACCCTTTCATGTGTATGCAGTACAGAAGCAGTACCTCTCTGCTGTTATGTAGGTTTTTAGGTTGGTTAAAAATACTGTACTATTTGAACTTGAGTAAATCTCTTGATGGCTTAGAATTCCATACCATGGACACAGATGCAGAGAAAATAGAATCTCCACGATAATTGTTTGATTTTTTTATTTAAGTAATTAATGTTTATTTTTTTTATCTAAGCAGTCATGAAGTATTATATTTTGTACTAAGTTGCTTACTTTGGACATCTGCATAATTTATACAGAATGGCATGCATTATCTTTATTTGATTTTGACTGAGCCTTAAATTATGTGGGACTTCTAGCCACCCTGTTTTTCTGTGCAGTGGAGAGTTCATAGGTTCATAAGTTCATAGAAGGTTACTAGGCTAATGGCCCTAGAGCCCTTACAAGCCTAGTCATATTTATCCTGAGTTGCCCCAGTTGTTGGCGGTCAGGTGAGTAATGTTCACAGAGGTAAGGGTTTATGGTAGTTAATAATAACCTCCTCTTCCCAGGAGGGACATGGGCACCACCCCAGGAGTGAATTTGCAGTCACTCATCCATTGATCTAGATTGCGTTTGAAGAGGGTCAGGGAGGGGCTCTGTTTCATGTAAATTGGAAGCCTGCTCCAGAGAAGAGGCAGTCTCTGGGAGATGTACTGTATCTATCTCTCCAGCATGACCTGTTCATGTCAGAGGCTAAGTTAAGATCCCTGAAGAAAGTGACCCTCATGCAATTTGATTTACAAATGTGCTGCATTTCCAGCAGGGCTAAGTCAGAGATTGCCCTGTAAGCCAGGTACGGGTCACTCCTTAGCAGCCTATAGGAGACAGAATACAGTGACAGGGTTTTCAGTCTTTCTGTGTATGAATTGTTTTGTATACCCTCTAATTTCTTGGTGAGAAACCTCTGTGGTCTCTCAAATTGTCTCAGGTGTCTGGTGAGGTGCGTGCAAAAGGAAGCATTGTAGTCAATTGTTGGTTTGATGAGGGCAAATTATAATGGAATTATAACATCCTTAGCTCTAGATGTGATGCTTTTACTTATAAGATGTACCACATAGAAAGAGTCCCTTACTACTGTGGATATCTGGTGGTCAGAGTTCACACTGTTATCAACCTGAGTACACAGATCATAAACCACTGAGTCTACACTTGGGGTGTGCTGTCTATAATGTAATTAGAAGGGATGTCAGCTTTCCCAAAGGCAATAATAATAAATTTTTTTTTGCATTTAGCTTTAATCCCTGTTTTTGGCACCAATCATTTGTCTGCATTAACCCTGTCTGAAGTATATTAACATATTTGGGGGATGTAATGATTACTCCCAATTTGCAGTCATCAATGAACTTGGTCAGTCACAGGCTGTCTAAGTTTGTCTGGCCTTCTCAGAAATATATTCTAAACAATTAGGGGCCCAGAATGGAACCCTCTGGTACGCCACTAATGATTGGTCTTCTGCTAGAGGTGAAGTCAGTATATGTCCTGTTGGTGAGCCAGTTGCCACCCATCTGGTACTTTAGAAGCTAATTCCCAACTGAGAGTTTTTCTTTATAACACCTGAGTGGGATATTGTGTCAAATGCATTGACTAGGTCAAGATGGGGGTATGCACTGTTTTCCTCCATCCAGGTCCTTGGTAACTTTCATGAAGAAGTTAACCATGTTTAACAGGCATGATTGACATTCTGCAAGACTATAGCTAGTTCACAGGCTGTGGTTAAACAGGGATCCAAGTGGGTTGTTTAACAGGCAACCTGGGATGTTGTCTGGTTCCACTGATGCCATGTTTTTGACCTTGGAAAGTGCCGAGATGACATGATCTCTTGAGATATTTTTTTATTAAGGAACTTGGCTATTTTATGTTACGTTCACACTAGTTTGTTTAATTGTGTGTGTGTTTTTGTTTTTTTAATTGACGAGTACTGATGGCCCATAAAGTAAATATGGGAGTAGAAAAGTTTGAGATGTTGATAGCAGTGTTGAGTAAAGTAGTGTATATTTTTGCTTTATATTCCATTCCAAGTTTTTAATTATTTTTTCTTACTACATAGTCAATGTATTTGTCAGAGTTTTAAGTTATGTTCTATGATTATTCTAATTAGTTTGGTATGGGATTTTTTTTTTTTTGTGCAAGTGGTGTTCAATTAGTTTTGCTTTTTGGGGTATATGATTTGGTGTGATTCTGGTAACCTCATTTATAGTGAATTAAAGGACTCTCTGGGTTTATATTTAGACTTCCTTTAGTGAAGTAGCTGCAAATATCATTGGAGAATTGCTGGTGTATTAAACAACAGTAGTATTTCCAGCTCAGAGAATACCTTCACGCAGACAGATTAATTTTTTTCCCTGCAACAAGTAATCTTGTCTGGCAGAAATGTTATGACTATTTTGCATACATTTACAGATGACATAGTTACTGCTATGATAAAGGTAAAACTAACAGGTGTTCTTTATAGACCTAACTAAAGCCTTTTACCATATTAAACTACCAGATACTAATTAAGTCTCTGCTGTCAGAAGGATTTAGCCATAAAGCAGTGGAATGGTTTGAATCATTGTTTTCTGATAAATTATCTAACGTGTAGCCCAAACATTTACATCCACCCTTGCTCCACTCACCAAAGGGTTCCACAAGGCTCAATTCTCTCACCTGTAGTCTTCTATTCATCAACAAACTTCACACAGACCTTCTGCAAATGCCCGTCTTACTCAGTAAAGATAATAAGGCTATATCCAGATCCAACACCATTAACTCAGTGATTAAACCCAGCCTATAAACAGACCTCAAAACCTGTCTGACTGGCCTATTACCCTTAAATTATTTCTAAACACAAAGAAAACCAAAGCTATGCTGTTTTGGATCCAACAAAGGTGGGCTAACATACCTTGTAACTGGGCCATTACATACTCCAGTCATGGGACAGTAGAAACATTTCAATGTTATAACCACATTGGCATTTGACTATACCCCAACCTAAACCTACAAAAATATATTCAAAATAGCATGGTCAAAGTAAACACTCAGCTCATCAGATCCAATAAGCTATGTCACATTCTTGTCCCTGAAGAAAAGACTGCCATTGATAATGCGCTCCTTCTTCCCTTGCTGAAATACAGTCTCCACATTGTGATTACTGCACCAACAATAATCCCATAGCTTTCCAAACCCTTGCAATGCAATCTGCAGATGTATCACCATAGCCCCCACAAAAAGAACATCACTGCTTCATCCTTAATAAAGCCAAATAGTTATTTTTTTAGGTCAAAATGTTTATTTAGCATCTCATTCCCCTTTCTGTTTAGCAGATTGCCTAACAAAGCTATCACTACAACCTCAGGGTGTTTTCAGTGTCTGTTCTTTCATTTTCAATTGGCTCATGTTGAAACATTTGTGTTTGATGATTTGCTGTTTGAAGATGTGATTGTTTTTTAATATGGTGTATGGCATTCACACACACACACATGTGCGCGCATGCGCTCACACACACACACACACACACACACACACACACTTAGGTATTATATATGCAGATTTCCCACATTCCAGAAGCAGAAGTGAGAGATGTAGTTCAATCATGTTAACCAGAGAAAAGAAGACATTTAACATTTCTCATAGAACTGCAGCACCATACTGCAGGCAGAAGGTTGAAGGGCGGAAGGTTCGAATGAGTGGTTGGGCAGTATGGAGAGTATGGAAAGGCTGGGAGATGACAAATGACAGAATAGCTATAAAAGGTGGTCCTTATATCACTGATAAGGAAAATTAGTTCCTGTCTGCAAGCAGAAGGTATTAAGGCTTGTCAAAGAAAAGGGGTGACCTATTTACATAAGACATTCTTCTTTGTATTTGGATACCTCCCTTGACAACACAGTTTTTTGCTGGACAAAATAAGAAGCAGGAAACACATGCTCCATACGTTGTAGGTGCTTTTGGTTTGGTTCACCTGTCCATAACTGACTAGTACAGCATTAGGTGAATTATACTAAAGGTATCTGGCAGAACATGAATGTGCATTCTGTTCAGAAAATATGAACATAGCTGCATGGAAAGAAAGAGAATTTGTACACCCCATTTAAATAGCAATGACCCAGGGACAGTTGTATATCATAATGCAGCAGTACTGTCTATTTGACATTTGGATGGGAACCAGTTAATAGATGCTTCTTATAAGGAAACTGACTAACAAATATTGAAAAGAGGAAAATCAAGCTATGCTCAAGAGAACAAGCAGGTGAAGATCAAATCAGCACCTAGGCAATAAGAAATGGTATAAAAGAAAAGTAAACGTACAGAAAGGCATGCAGAACAGAGGTCAGAGTTATAAAAAGCCCGTTACGAAGGAGAAAAGCAAAAGGTTAGGACAGAAAGTATTGAAGGTTAGGTGCCTGGTATGAGAGACAAAAGAAATGCAAGCACTGACTGTGGGACACTTCTATTTTGGAACACAATTGCTGAGAGCATTAGAAGAAGAACCAGAGGACAACCTAGCGCTGTGGCACAGAGGAATGAAGACCTGACTATAACACAACCAACCTCTGTTTGATTAACAGCACAAGTGCAGGCTGGAACCATCTGGGGTGGTTGGCAGTGAATAAATAATGATGTCCAACCCAGCATCAGGGAAGCATGACATTTCAGATCATTGTATTGATGACACCCACTGGTAGGTGAGGAAATGTCCAAAGACGAGTTCTAGCAAGACATTCTTGCATAGGCAATGTGCTACTTAACCAGAGAGACATATGCAGTACTACAGCATGCCCTTCTCTGAAAGACAGCTATTGCACTGTGTGCACACCACCTGAGAGACTGGGAGATAGGGAAGTCTATGTGACTGGTAGATTGCCCCACTCCCCACTGCCCAACTCCCACCTACAATGGGTATGGATGGACTAATAAGGCTGTCTGGGTGGGTAACACATAAAATAATAGGGTACAGGTGGGGGAACCTTTGGCATTGGGCTAATCCCAAAAACTCATTGACTAGTAAAAAATAAAATAAAACGGACAAGAAACTGTAATGAGATTCTGACCCAGATAGGTTCTGAATACATGAAAAGGTCTATGGGGAAGGGGCAACAGGGCAACTGTTACTAGTGCTGCTGCTCTCATAGTGAAAAGAGGAAAATAAAGACATCCTTGGGTTCTCTTATAAAGAAATGGTGCTGGAAGCATGACAGCAGTGCAGCTGCAATAGTGGATCACAGAGGATAAATGATATCAAAGGTAAACATTTCCATAAATACATGCAATATGGACTTATATTATTCCCAGAAAAGTGTGCAGACAATATGGAGTGATGGTTGCAATGGAGAGTTTGGAAAAAGCATCCAAAGAAAGCTTCAGCCAAATGTGCTATGCAAGGTGGAGAGTAGAGAGATCAGTCATGGTATTAGGACAATCACTGAATGCTTGGTTTCTGTGATCGTGGTGTAGTATACCTCTGTACTATCAATACAAATGTATTCAGTCTGCATTTTCTGGCCTGTTCAGCCCAACTATCCCACCTGCCACCATTAATGACACTCACTCATTCCCTTTGTGGAACAAGAGTTTGTCATAGGGGCAGCTGCCAGTGGAGCAGCCAAGAAAGGATTTTTTGCTTTCCTGAAACAAACCTCATCCCTTGGTGGTTGAGATCCATGTTCACTGAAGCAAGGCACTGCTAAAACTTCCTCTGTGTGTCTTTGTGTGTGTGTGTGTGTGTGTGTGTGTGTGTGTGTGTGTGTGTGTGTGTGTGTGTGTGTGTGTGTGTGTGTGTGTGTGTGTGTGTGTGTGTCTGTACAATAAAGCCTTCCACTTGAACTCAGCTGGCAGAGCCAAGCAGCTGCCTTTGCACCATGAGCTGCATGCTATTCGGCTTTTCTCCTCCTTGTATTAGTGCTGTAGCAGGTCAAACTGCCTCCCTCGCCCAAGGATGGTAATGCTCATTTCCACTGTCTATCACCATCTTCTTCTTTACCACGGTCTTTAGGCAGTCCCATGTTGTCTGAGCTACAGTCAGGGCTTTTTCAATATATATCACAGAATAAACAGCCTCAGCTAAACAACAGCAATCGAAGCATGGTTAAGGGAACTGGTTAACATAAAGCTGAGATGTGAAGATAACTAAGACAAACTTCTGTAGTGTATGCAGGGGGATAACTGACTGAGTATATCAAATACAGGTAGGTGACTGATACATGGTGGTAAATGCAAGTTATAAAATATCAGGGGTAAAAAAGGACTGGGGAAGGGCAAATGTCATACATCATGAGAGGACATGACAGGGGAACATGGAAGTATGGGGTGCATAGAACAGAAACATGAGCAAGACTAAAGAAGGTGACAGTAGTGAAGAGATCCTGCAAGGATGTGCATATGCAAATACAAAATTAAAAAAATAATTGCATAAACAGGCAGAGGTTTACTGAATAAGGTGCACCCAAAAGTGAATGGAAGCAGCAGATAAACAAAGTTGGTGTCACTTAATGACATGAAAATGAACTTGAAAAGTGTGGACTGCAAACTGAAGGCTACATGCTGGCATAGCTATATGCAAAAGTAATCACCTGTTGTCCAATAACAGTGAACAGGTGTTTCTGCATAATGAGACCTACATGGGTAAAGGTAAGAAAGATTGAAAAACAAATATTCAGAAAACAAAGCTGGAGCAGATAAAAGCAGGAGCACTACTTACAGAGGGGATAAGAATGTGTACATGTAAGTATAGACTGAGAGTAAAGGTTGTGTAGCCTTGTAGAGACTGAGACAATAAGGAGACCCTATGGTGGCTGTAATGAACAGCAGACTGAAGGTGGGAGCATATGGTATGATGAACATGAAATTCTTATTTTCTTAAAGGTACAAATGTAAAAGTACTGCATGCTGAAAGGAATTAGTCAAAGCTGCTGATTATGTATAAAATAAAACACTGAATAAAAACTGATGTGACTGTACAATTTGTGGAAGAGTACTGATTTTCAAGGTTAAACCAAAAGTGCATGCTGCCAAAAGTGTTTAATTAGTGTTATTCTGTGCAGAAATGGGGACCATGACTTTCTGTCCCAGGTGTATCACATAGAATAACACTGGCTCATTTTACATTAACCACAAAACTGTAAGCGTTAAGCTTCTGAGGTTATGTTTTCTGTGCCTTCAGTCACTTAATCAGTTAAATCACCTAGTGAGGTTTGTGATGCATTACACATGCCATATTCAGAGCTATGCAAAAATATAAGGAATTTTGGTATCATCACACACAGGATGTTAATGTATGCTTCTTTGCTGGGCCCTCAGTATGTTTATGTATATGTATATATATATATATATATATATATATATATATATATATATATATATATATATGTGTGTGTGTGTGTGTGTGTGTGTGTATCGTAAGTAATCTGAACTAGAAAGATTTTAAAGCACTTCCATATCCTGCACTATTATTTCCTATCTGTAATATGTTTCATAACCTGTAATGTATAAGCAGGCAGAGTAAAATTCAAATCGCAAGCAAAATGAGGCAGTACGTGTGCATTACTTCTGTATCAGCAGGACTTTAATAAATCCATGGCTGAGACAGATTGTGAGAAACCGGAAAAAAAATGTCTAAGAAAAATCTAAACAAAACTAAGATACAGAAAAGTATTTGTAGATAGACTTTGAAACAAGAAGTTATTTGCTGAGAAGCCACATACATAAACATCTGTACCAGCTCTCACACTGCAAGAGAATGGTGAGAAATATTATCTAGCAGATTATATATCCTTCTAAGTAGCTGTAAGTGGTAACGTGAGGTGTTCCAAGAACAAAAGCAAGAATTCCATACTCAAGGCACATTATATGCACTATACCCGACTGATTATCCATTTTGATGTTTTAGCTTGTTTCTTAGTTTTACAGGACACTAAAAAATCAAACGCAATTTGAACTGCTTTTTGTCATTGCTGAACGAGTGTCAAAATATTTAGTTTACAATTATGTAGCAATTCTAAAATAAGAATAACTTTTACAACACCTAGCCTTCCTGCTGAAGAAGGGTAGAAAGTTAAATATTACCACTGGTGTCATGTGTTTTTAGCACTACACTGTATGTGTATCAGTATATCTAAACAATCACATTCATAAACACACTGGGGCAGGGACAGGTATGTGTCTCCTGAGAATAACAAACATATCCCTTCCTATGAAGCACAATATATATATTTTTTTATTTTTGCTCATGACTTCAATTCTCTTTGGTTCATAGGTGTATACTGGGCTAGTAGGTTTAGGAGGTCTTGGGGTTTAGGGAAGATTTCATTTAAGTGCCTCAGCAGTCTATGTACGTGGAGAGCACTATGTGTAACAGGTGTAGCGTTTTTTTTTTTTACAACCTTCCTTGCATGCAAGATTTTTGCCTCCATTGAAATTGTGTATGTACATCACTTGCATACTGTGTTTCTTTAAGGACTAAGTGATTGTTCGTCATCATAAGACATTTGGTATATTATCTCAAAATGCCCATACCCACCAAGATGATTACAGAGAAGTTAAAAAATTGCACACCCATGTTGTCTGGGCCTGTAATTTGAGGATGCATATGGGGGGCGAATTTCTCATCTACAAAAATAAAGTACGAGTTCCAAAATTAAAAATCTCTAAACTCACTGAGCATCCTTTAAAACAGTTTACAGGGGGGGGCATCACTCTCCAACACCCCCTTAACATGTGACTGTAGCCTTTTCACACTCTTGTTATTTACATGTGTTGGATCCCTTATATTGCACTTCCAATTAAGGGGAATACTTTCAGGTACCATAACTTAACACTTAATATATGTTAGTGACAATGGAAATACTCTCAGGTGCCATAACATCACACTTAATATATGTTAGCAACAAAGAAAATACTCTTAGGTACCATAACATCACACTTAATATATGTTAGCGACAAGGGAAATACTCTCAGGTACCATAACATCACGCAATATATGTTAGCAACAAGGGAAATACTCTCAGGTGCCATAACATCACACTTAATATGTTACCAACAACAGCAATACTCTCAGGTACCAGCACATAACACTTAATATATGTTACTGACAAGGGGAATACTCTCAGGTACCATAATATAACACTTAATATATGTTAGCGACAAGGAAGATACTCTCAGGTGTCATAACATCACACAATATTTGTTAGCAACAAGGGAAATATTCTCATGTGCCATAACATCACACTTAATATTTGCATCAGCATCTGTACTTTCAGCCTGCTGTTCTGTGTATCACAACTGTAGTCCATGGAATTTCCAAAAAGAAAACCATGTCTCATATACAAATAAATAAATATATATATATATATATATATATATATATATATATTTATATATATAAATTTATATATATATATATATATATATATATATATATATATATATATATATATATATATTTATATATATAAATTTATATATATTTATATTTATATATATATATATATATATATATAAATAAATATACACACACACACACACACACAAACACACACACATATATATATATATATATATATATATATATATAGAGAGAGAGAGAGAGAGAGAGAGAGAGATATTCAAGCAGAAACATAATATATAAACCACATACAAAAGTGAAACAATCTGAATAGTTTATTTGCTCCTTTTATTAATATTAATTGAATTTTTAGTTGTGGATAAATGTAGATCACAGCCATAATGTTATTTGCTGAAACAAAACCTAGAATAAATCTAAAATGCGTGTTCTGTTACACTCACTAACATTGTATATTCACATGGGGTATTTAAAAGAAAGAATATTGAGATAAAAGCTTTTATTGATAAAATATCTAATTTCTCTTTATAGGGATAAAATATTGTGCTTACCAAAGATGAACAAAAAATACACATCTTAATTTTAAAAGTTTAATATAAAATGCAAGAAGTAATTTTATCTTTTGTAAATACAACAATAATACAGTCAGACCACTATTACTTTATTTTTCAATCTTCTTAAAGATCAAGTGCAAAGTTTTTTTTTTTACCATTTCTCATTGCTTTATTTATTCCATCAAATTGTAAAGTGTCTTTTATATTTCAAAATGTATAGTTTTTACTTAAGTTATTTAAGTGGATCTGTATTTATTTAGTTTAATAAACTGGTGGTTCTCTTTAGTGAATTCTGAGAAACTGTCCAATTACTTCCTGATCTCATGTCATTCAGACCCGCCTTTTGATGATGTAATAGAAGGGGAGAAACTGGCCTGTAGTGAGTTGGCATGTTTTACATACTCTGTAGTAGATTTTATTACAGAGTAACTAGAATACAGGATAGTTAGTTACTTAGTCAAACAATAAATCCATAAATAAACATTGTTATACTCAAGTGGATGGTAGCAAAATTAAGATGGGCAAGATAATAATCTTATCAAGGAGTATAGTGCTTGCCAAATGGTTCATGGGTTCATAAGACAATACTAGTCTATTAACCCAGAGGCCCTTATAAGCCTAGCCAAGAATTACACCCATGTTCCCACAAAGTCAGCACCTGTTTTCTCTGTCTAGCAGGGACACAGATGGGATCCCAGGGGTATATTTTCTGTTTACCATCCAGTCGTGCAGGTTCCTATTAAAGAGGGCTAGTGAGGTACTCTGCTTGACATGGAGAGGAATCCTATCCCACAGATGAGGGAGTCATTGGGACACAAATCTATCTCACCAAGTTTTATTAATGTCACAGACCAGGTTGAGGCCTTGAGTGCAGGTTGCATGAGTGGAGTTTGACTTATGGATATGCAGCAACTCCATCAAGGCTGAGTTTGAGATGGCCTTGTAAGCCAGACACAGATCACCTCTGAGCAGTCTGTACAAGACTGAGTAGAGAGACATGGCTTTTAGCCTATCCGTATAGGATAGGTGTTTGAGACCCTGGATTTTCCTGGTCAGGAACCTCTGTGGTCTCTCGAACTGCTGCATGTGCTTGGCAAGGTACATGCCAAAGGGGGCATTGTACTTGATAATGGGTCTGATAAGGGAGGAGCACAGGGATGTTATGATGTCCTTGTTCCTGGATGAAATACCCTTACTTATGAGGTGGGCCATGTAGAAAGTCTTCCGTACAATGGAGGCAACGTGGTGGTCAAATGTTAGGTTGCTATCAACCTGGGTTCCCAAGCCTCTCACGACTGATTGCATGCTTAGTACATTGTTATTAATGTGATAATTAGGGGTGATGCCATTTTCCCCAAAGGGGATAATGATGCATTGGTTTACCTTTGTTTTGTCGTATGCCGTGTGCTCGACGTACATAATGCCGAGAGTATGGCTGCAAAAAATGACAATGCCGATTCACAACGTGTTTGAATGGCAAATAAGCAAATGCTTTTTTACCATTCAAACACATGGATCAAATGTTAGAAATAGCTTTCCAGCAAACCATTTTCGATATTTGATCCCTCAATGTTCTCCGTATTTTGACAATACGGGTCGCACAACAGGGCGATCGCACATACCATATTCAAAAAAACAAAGGTAAACTGATGCATTTCTTGGAATTCAGTTTGAAGCCATGCTTCTGGCACTAGTCATTAGCTTGGGAAAGGCCCTCTTGGAGGAGGTTCACATCACTAGGGAAATTTATGTGGTGTAATAAAACAGAAGTAAAACTAATAAACTGTTGTCTACCAATGGATTGATTGACCACTTTTAGGGAGAAAACCATGGATGAATGAATCACACAGGGGCGGCTCGTGGCATAGGGCTGCCGGACTGCAGCCCCCTCAAAAATAAGAAAAGAAAGAAAACTGAAAAATAAAAAAAAATATTTTTTTCAAAATTCGCAGACTTCGCGCATGCGCATAGACTGAGTCCCGACTACTGTCGGTCTATGCGCATGCTCAAGGCAGTCCGGCCGTCCCCATAGGGGGACACAAGGAGATGTCTGTGCACTTTTACAGTGCACAGACTCGCCAGGATTATGGGTCGCGTCCGGACTGCAAGAGGAGCAGCAGGGACTCAGGACAGAGCATCTCATCGGGAAGGAGCATTGGGATCTCGCGGGTCTTCAGTATTGCGCGGGAAGGATGTACGTTAGCTGGATGTATTCAGGTAAGGTGCCTTTTAATTTACAATGTTTATTTGTGTGTGTATGGTGCTTGTGCTTTACTGGAGTTTGTGTATGGTGGGGGGGGTGTGTGTGTGTGTGTGTGTGAAAATGCCCCAGGTGCTTATGGTGGTGTGGTAGGGAATGCCTCAGGCTTGAACCCTGTACCCTGTATGCAGGTGTTAAAGACTTGAGTTCCCTACCCACCACCATTTGTAAAAAAATTTCAGATTTTTGCCTCATATTCGATCTGATCTGTTCCTCATAATATCTGTGGTTTGTAAATGTTGCAATGCTTGATATTTGATGGTGTAGTAGTAGCATTGTTGCCTCACAGCTGCAGGTTCTTGGGTTTGATTCTTGGCTGGGGTTCCTTCTTTGTGGGGTCTGTATCTTCTCCCTGTGTTTGTGTGGGTTTGCTTTTGTGTCCTCCCATGTTACAAAGACATGTCTGCATTATTTCTTCCTGGGCCTCTGCTGAAAATTGTTTATTTGTTCCAAGTCAGACTGTCCTGATTTAAAAAATGTTAAATAAAATTGACAGGCATTTGAATTTCAGACTTGAGGGTTTCTGAATGTTTAATTCCTTGCGTATTTGATGGTGCAGTGGTAGTATTGTTGCCTCACAGCTATAGGTTTTCTGGTTTGATCCTTGGTTGGGGTGGCTTCTGTGTGGAGTGTGCCTCTCCTGCCTGTGTTTGTGTGGATTTGCTCTGGTGCCCTGCCATTTTACAAAGATGTGTCTGCAGTTTTAATCCCTGCGTCTCTGCTGAAAATTGTTTTTGTTCTGTCCGCAGTAAAATTGACAGGCATTTGAATTTCAGACTTCAGGTTTCTGAATGTTTAATTCCTTGTATAATTGATGGTGCAGTGATAGTATTGTTACCTCACAACTATAGGTTTTCTGGTTTGATTCTTGGTTGGGGTGGCTTCTGTCTGCATCTCCTCCTGTATTTGTGTGGATTTGCTCTGGTGCCCTGCCATTTTACAAAGAGCGTGTCTGCAGTATTAATCCCTCGCCTCTGCTGAAAATTGTTTTGTTCTGTCGCAGTAAAATTGACAGGCATTTGAATTTCAGACTTCAGGTTTCTGAATGTTTAATTCCTTGCATAATTGATGGTGCAGTGATAGTATTGTTGCCTCACAGCTATAGGTTTTCTGGTTTGATTCTTGGTTGGGGTGGCTTCTGTCTGCATCTCCTCCCTGTATTTGTGTGGATTTGCTCTGGTGCCCTGCCATTTTACAAAGACGTGTCTGCAGTATTAATCCCTCGTCTCTGCTGAAAATTGTTTTTGTTCTGTCCGCAGTAAAATTGACAGGCATTTGAATTTCAGACTTCAGGTTTCTGAATGTTTAATTCCTTGCATAATTGATGGTGCGGTGGTAGTATTGTTGCCTCACAGCTATAGGTTTTCTGGTTTGATTCTTGGTTGGGGTGGCTTCTGTGTGGAGTGTGCATTTCCTGCCTGTGTTTGTGTGGATTTGCTCTGGTGCCCTGCCATTTTACAAAGATGTGTCTGCAGTTTTAATCCCTGCGTCTCTGCTGAAAATTGTTTTTGTTCTGTCCGCAGTAAAATTGACCGGCATTTGAATTTCCAACTTCATGTTCTTCAGAATACATAGTAGCACAACCTTTTTTTTTTAGCAATTTTCGAAGTTTATAAGATGAATATTTTAAATTTGTCCCTATTTTTGGGACTGTATTCCCCCATTATTGGCTTCGTCCAGGTTTTTGTGCTAAGGTTGACAGCTATGGCAAGAACTGAATTCACTGAATATGTTTGAGGGCTGTATTCCCTCATTACTGGGTTTGTCCAGGTGTTTTGTACTAAGAGGTTGACAGCTATGGTGAGAACTGAATTCACTAAATGATAGCCATTTAAGTTTCAGTCTTCCTCTTTTTACAAAGCAGCTGATGTGGCAATAGTGGTATGTTACTCTGACTGTTTTGCTCAGGGACCTTGGCAGTAAAATATATGGTGGCAACACAACATTTTATTCTAGCAACTTTCCAAGATTATACAAGCAATGTTTAATGTGTCCCTGTTTTGGGCTTTTGACCCCCAATACATTTTGGCTTTTCCAGTTTTCTTGAGCTCGAAGTTGAGATGCAGTTGAGTATTGAGTAGATTTTACAAGGAACTGAGAGCTGCAGGGAATAGAAGTTTAGTGCTTTGCCAAGTTAATACTATAGCACAACAGGCTGTGTACTTGCTTTTGATGCAGAAGGTTGTGGGTTCTCGCCCACAAGGGGTAGATGCTGCCGTACTGAGAATGTTCTCCTTGGTGAAGATATTAACTATGAGTTAGTTATCAGTTTGCTATCCATTTCCTCTTGCAATATTATTACTAGCTTATCATTTTTTAATGTAATATAGACAATTTATTCCTGGGGCAACAGACACTTTATTTTTCGATGAAACCATGAAATATAAAGGTGATTGCTAGCAGCAACCACTTCATTAGTTACAGATTTCTTTAATGTGGAATTATTTAGATGACTGACTTCAGAGATTGTGCATATTTACTGATAATGGACTGTAGAATTGTGCATATTTACTGATAAAGGTGGACTGTAGAATTGTGCATATTTGCTGATAATGGTGGACTGTGGAATTGTGCATATTTACTAATAATGGTGGACTGTGGAATTGTGTATATTTACTAATAATGGTGGACTGTGGAAGTCTGAGTAGACTTTTTTTTGATAAATGTTCTCAACTGGGCAGTTTTGCCATTATGGGTGCATATGGTTTGTTTCATTGCTTACTGGAAAAATGTTCAAAACAAATTTAAAACATCCTGTAACAAGTGTACTGTATTGTACAAGGAATATAATTTTAGTACAATGAGGAAGGTGTATCAAAGAGCACATGTATGTTTCATATGCAAGGAGCCTATGATTCGAAAACAGCCCAAAATTAATCTTTATCTGCCACTGGCAAAATGTATTTTCTTTGAATGTGGGTTTCAATGCTGTTTCAATGAATGTGAGTTTCAAGGGCAGAGAAGTTTTAATGCTAAGTTTTCATTGTGAGACTGCATTGCTTTGTTTAACAGATGACTTAGTGTTTGTGCTGTAAAATACAAAATAAAACTTTCAAATGAAGTCCAACTCATCATAGAAGTAAAGCAGTATGCACATTAGTGTTTATGGTAAATGGAGTGAAATAGCCAAGTATAATGGTTCATTGGAATGGCTGCAGAGGCTCCATTCAACCATTATTTTGTCAGGGGGGGAAGGGCAGCAAACTCAGACAGGCCCAGCTGAACTATACCTCCCAACTGTCCAGATTTTCAAGGAATGAATAGATTTTTGCTTCTTATTTTTGGTTTGTTCATAAAATTTGTAGTTTTAATTCCTAAATGATTTGCCAGAAGTCACTCTAAGTTTCAGACTTCATAACCTTCAGAAAAATGCATGTTAAAGTAAGAGCTGTTCTATCAACTGTCTCAATTTATACAAGAGCAATTTTAGTACTGTTTATATGTGCCCCAATATATTTGGCCTTGTTCAGATTTACTGCATTAACAGGTTGAGAGGTACATGCAAATAAATTGCTTTATAGAATTAGGCATAGCCAACCTCTCAACTGTCCCCAATTTTTGGCTCAAAATTTTGCTCTTCCCCCTTATAATCCCTCCGCAAAATAGCAATTTTGGAAGAAAACATGGAGGGTTTACAATTAAGAAATAACTGCAATAATCAAAGTTATAGATTACTTGAAATGCATGTAGATTCTTTTATATTTTGTCAGCTGCTCAAGGTAGCAGTATTAATATTAAAGTGTCCCTTCTTTGACAGGTAGCAGCTGTATTGTGTGTCTATTTTATATTTTTGCATCACGTTTTGTCCATTTTTCATAAAATTGTGTTTTGGCAAATTAGTGACATCACTAAAGACTGAAGTTAGAAAATGACAGACATTTGAGTTTCAGATTTTATACCCTTCAGAAAATTCATACTAATGCAAGACCTATTCTATTATCTTTCTAAGTTTATTAGAGCAATATTTAAAATTGTCCTTATTGTTGGGCCTTTGTCCCACTTCTGTGTATGGCTTTGTCCAGATTTCTTGCTCTTGAGGTTGAGAGGTATGACAAATGTGTCAGGGCCATCACAGTCAGCCAGTGAGATTTCAAATTGTGACATGCTTGTTGCACCCCACTCCCCATGTAGTGACTCTGGATGTGTCCAAGCAAGGCAAGGAGTAGTTGTATCTACCTTGGATGGGGAGGACACACTGCATAAGTACTACAGTGGCTTTTCATCTGTCCTTGATTTTGCAGAATGGTCTGGTTTCTGTCATATTTTTGTACTGTTGATTTATGCTTATTACTCAAAGTGTCTGTTGCTCTGTGTTTTAAGTAGCAATGCTTTAATGACCATAAGGTAAGCTTGTCTGAGATCGTAAGATGCAAGTAAGCTTTAATAAGCATACTGTTAAAGAATTGCCAACATTGAAAGCCTTTCTGTTGTTGCCATGGAGAGAATACTTGACTAGATAATGTATAAGCCTTGGGTATTAAAGGACAGGATTCCATTATTTTAAAAGCTCATTACACTTGTTGGAGACTTCCAGTCATCTCTACAGACTTTACCCGTAAACTAAACAGAATGCCAATCATGTGTGGTCCATAACCTGTACAGTAATCCTTTAAGCAATGTATCGTGAGCTTGTTTCTTGTTTGCTTTTCATTTTTTACTTTTATCATGTTTTCCCCATGAAACAAGTTGTCAGGCAGCAGGTCTTTTTGGATAAGAAACATTTTTACAAGTGGGGGCATCACATAGATTTCTACTTTCAGCATGTTACTTGGTACTTTAATAAAGCTGAATATATTATAATTAGGACTGCAGTGCAAGGAGAAGTGGTTTGAGTTGAGTGCTGCTTGTTTTTTTATACTTGATTTTGACTGGCATTCCAGTAATGTATTTAAAAAGTAATTTATTTTTTCATGCCTCACAACCTTTTGTTTCCATCTAGATATTAAGTAAGCTGTCATGCAGCCAATGCATTGAAATATTTTTATTCTTCTACACTTATTTTTGTCTTGATTGGACTTTCATAATGATGGTTTGCCACCCAGGGCAGCGTATTTAATTAAAGTTAGTTTTTTGTGATTTTGTGCATAGCTCCTCCCCTTTCTGGTTGACCACACCCCCTTGACCCCACCCATTCAGCTGTCTCCTGCAGCCCCCCTGTGATTTGAAGTCACCAGCCGCCACTGGAATCACACATATATTCTAAATTTGTTCAGAATATCAGTTACAAAAAATAAAAATAAAGAGAGACAGACAGACAGAAGCCATAGGAGAGTGAAGTCTTTTACCAGCTTTGAAAGCTGAACAGAGAGCAGCATACATCTCAACCTCTTTGATTAAGAATTCTGGAAAAATCAAAAAATAATGGAAGTTCAAATGAGTAAGTCAGGGATAGTTTTTAAATATGTCTCTAATTCACTTAAAAAGTTAATAGAACAACAGGTTTTGCATCAACATGCATTTTCTGAACAGTAAGAAGCATGAAACTGTGTCTAGTATTGACTGACTGAAATTATCAGTGATTTACCAGAAAGTCAAATCCTTTACAGGGAACATAGCAAACCAATGAGAGAAAATCAGAGACAGCTGAGAGCTTTGGACAGAAGGCCAAATGAAGTACTCCTCTATAAAATTATCAAATTTAAAAGATGTTGAGATATTTTAGTATAACACACACTCTTATCACTCTATAGTAATCAGTTGCCTGCTATGGAATGATCACTTTGCTAAATTTTTATTTTCATAGATGCTCATCTTATTCCAAATGGTTTCTTTACTGTCATAATTCCTTGTGATATAACATACAAATGTACTCTACATAGGATCATGGGATCATAGGAAGTTAGTAGGGTCCTTACAAGCCTAACCAAGTTCTTACCCTTATTTCCATGACCAGCACCTACTACCCCTGTCCAATAGAGACCCAGGTGGAAACCCAGGGTGAAATTATGCTCATCCATCCAATTGTCTAGATTGCATTTGAAGAGGGCCAATGAGGTGCTCTGTTTGACATGAAGTGGACGTCTGTTCCAAAGATGTGGTAACCTCTGTGAGACAAATCTCTCCCTCCAGTGGGTTTTATTAATGTTGCATACGAGGTTAAGGTCTTTAGAGCGAGTAACCTGTGCACCATTTGACTTTCAGATCTGAAGCATTTACAATAATGAGGGTCAGAGATTGCCTTATATGCAAGGCAGAGATCATCTCTGAGTAATCTGTATGAAACAGAATAAAGTGATAATAATTTCAGATGATCCTCTTAGGACAGATGGTGAAGATCTTGAATTTTCCTTGTAAGGAATCTTTGTGGTTTCTCCAACTGCTGCAGGTGCTTAGAAAGGTACATAGCAAAATGAGTTTTGTACTCAATTATTCACCTTATTAGGGAAGAGTACAGGGAGGTAATAACTTCTTTTTTTTTTCTGGAGGCAATGCCCTTACTTATGAGTAATTTAGCATGCCCTTCTTACCACTGTGGAGACACGGTGGTCAAAGGTATGTTTGCTGTCCACCTGTGTGTTTGGGTCTCTCACCACTGAGTGAGCATTTAAGGTGTTGCTATTAATATGGTAGCTAGCAGGAAAATTGCTTTTGCGTAAAGGAATGACAATACATTTTTTTGCATTGAGTTTAAAGCCATGACTTTGGCACTAATCATTTGTTTGTGTAAGACCCTGTTGTAGGATGTTGACATAATTTGGAGATTCTATGACCGCTCCCAGTTTGCCGTCATCAGAAAACTTTGTCAGCCACAGACCTTTAGTTTTTGCTTGTACTTAGGAGAAATAGATTCCAAACAGTAGAGGTCACAGGACTGATGCTTGTGAAACACCACTGGTTACAGGTCTGCTGTTGGAGGTGGATTCCCCTATTTTGACTATATGAGTTATATATGTGAGTTAGATAGTGACCTATATAACAATATAAGGGTTGATGCCTAGTTGGGTGAGTTTGTCAATGATGCCTGAGTGGGTGATAGTATCAAATACCTTGGCTAAGGCCAGGTAGGCTGCATGCACAGATTTCTAGTGCCTTTGTGAATGTTTCAAAGAAATCCACCAGGATTAACAGGCATGATCTCCCTTTGACAAATCCAAACTGAGTAGGATCAAGTGTTTAGAGATCACCTATATCTTTGTCGATAAGGTCCATGATGATTTGCTCCATGGCTTTGCAGATAAGGCTAGTCAGGCTAATAGCTCTAAAATTCTTGGGTCAGTGGGAGCACCATCTTTGTACAAGGGAATAACAGTGGCTGTTTTCCATTCAGCTGGTACAAAGGTGGTGCTTAGACTATGATTGAAAAGAGTACCCAATGGTGTTGCTAATTCATGTTAGAGCCCATGTAGGCCACAGCTTGGGATGTTATCAGGTCCCATAGATACTGTGTTTTTGACCTTAGAGAGGGTTTTTATGACTTGTACTTTAGAGATGCAAAGTAGGGAACAGGTGGTAGGGATGTCATGGGGTATATGTGGTGGGGACAGGGGAGTAAAGTTTTGACAGAACCTGTCAGCCAACAGGTTAGTTATGTCCACAGGCTGCGTTTATGTGGTATTATTAACTACTAGTTCTGCACAAATCTGGGCCTTTCCTTTTAGGTTACAGATGTAACTATAGAATACATTGTGGCTGTCCTGTTTTGAGAAAGCTAATTTGGACTTGTAGTTTGCTTTGGAGGAATTCACAAGAAGTCTTATTTGCTTGCTTAAGCTGAGGAGGAAGTGTTTCCAGTTTAAGAGAGCTCACTCCCTCTTACACTTACACAGCAATTTCATCCTCTTATTGTAAAGCCTGTTAATGGCAATTGCCCACCAGGCAGGGTTTGCTCTTCCTTGATGAGGCTGTTTTGGTCCTATCAGGTACAGCCAAGTCAATGCAGTTATACATTTGTTTCTATAAAGCTTTGGTGCAGAGCTTGGCATAGTTGCCAGTTCCATCTGAGGGAGGAGGTGCAGAGAAGCTATTTACACAATCCTGTAAGAGGTTATAATCACCTTTGGAGGAGTTTTGTAGTTTAGTTGCTGCTGGGGTGGGGTTAGGTGTGATAGTTACTTCAAATGAGACTGATTTGCAGTCAGATCTCACCATGAAGGTGAGGGTGCTAAAATGGTACCCCATACTGGTGAGCACCAGATCCAGGATGTTGGCACCCCTTGTGGAGATGTCAACCAGCTGGTCCAGGGAATTGGAGTTAACAAAGTCAAGGAACCTTTGGGTAAATGAGTTTGAGCACGAATAATTTACACACTCAATGGATGGGTAGTTAAAGTAACCCAAAACCATGATGTTTGGATGTATCTTGATAGACTCAGGTAGATCCAAATAGGCAGAGTGGGTGTCCTGATTCATGGATGGGGTTCTCTAACTGATAATGACTTGAATAGGTGTCCTACCAACAGTTAACTGCACCTGAAGTGTCACCAAGGATAAACATAGGTTTGCCATTGAGATGATTCACACATTGATATTTTTCTCCCTAAAATACATTGGTAGACAATGATTTATTAGTTTTATATCAGCCTTATTACACTATATTACTAAGCACTATGCATCTAAGTATCTTATCTTGTGTCATCTTACTTTGTACCCTTTATTTGTACCTCTCAACTTCTTTGTGTGAGAAATCTGGAAAAAGCCTAAAATAATGGGGGAACAAAGGGCAAGAAACAAAGACAGATTAAAAAAAATGCTCTTAAAAACTTAGAAAGTTGCAAGAATAACAGGATTTGTGTTAGCATGCATTTTTGGAAGGATATGAAGTCTGGAACTCAAATGTATGTCATAATTTATGTGATTTACAAGAAAAGTCAGTGAATCAATGATAAAGCATGCACGGAAGCAACTGCACGGCTCAGTAGGTAATCCAACAAAAAAAAAGAAGGAGCCAGCAGAACATGACCCAATATAAAACTTTTATTGGTAAAATACCATATCCAAATTAAGCAGAGAGTATTGCACAAACCGGTTTCGGCTGGTAAACTAGACACAGCCTTCCTCAGTGTGAAACAAGCAAATTCAAAGCTGAAATTAAATACACTGCAAAGAAACATGATTGAATAAACCTAAAGCTTGTCATTTAAACCTGGTGGAAATAAACCACCTAACTTAATTATCCATTTTTTCTCTTTAGAGTTTAATAGAGAATGCCAACCTGTTTTATTCACTTTTTTGCCATGAATAATGTCAATAATAGTAAAGTGAAAACTAGCTGTAGGATGTTTTTGCTGATGTTTGTATAGAGCATTGTGTATTCTGCCTTTTTTAATATTACTTATGTGCTCCGAGATCCTTAATCTTAATGGTCTAGATGTTTGACCAATATAGAATGCGCCACATGTACATGTGGCTAAATAAACTACCCAATCGGAGCTACAATTAGCAAAGAATTTGATATTATATACAGTGGAAGAATTTCTGCTAGTAAATTCTTTTGTTTTGGAAACTTTATTGCAGTTAGTGCAATGTCCACAAGGGTAACAACCAACAGGTATGCTGCCAGTGAGAGTGGTTTGTATTGGTTCTGGGAGACTGTTGTCATGCACATGTTTATAATGATTAAAATGGCTGCCCAAATTTCTGCCTTTCCTGAAAGAAAAAAGGCAACGGTCAGGAACAATATTAGACAAATCATTGTCATACAACAGTAGATTCCAATGTCTATTGACGCTCTAGATAAGGCTATCCGAATTCCTGCCATAGGTAGTAGTAAATCTAATGGGTTGATGGGTAGATTTTTCAACAATTTTATATGTTAGTAAGTCATCCCTGTTCATATGGTTAACTTTATTGATAGCATCGAAAACATGCCCCATTTTGTATCCCCTGGACCTAAAGCGTCTGGTTAAATCCCTGCTTTCTGCTTGAAAGGAAGACTCGTCAGAACAGATGCGTTTCATCCTTTTGTTCCTAGCAATATGTGGGGGATGAAAACTGGAGGCATGTAGTATAGTGTTATATTCTGGATGTTTCTTATGAACAAGAGTCCCCAAAGTATGATCTGATAATCTATTGACAGATACATCAAGGAAAGTAATGTGATTATAATCATAATGTAAGGTAAACTCCAAACCCCATTTGTTGTTGTTAAGACATGTTAAGAAATCAAACAAGCCTGCAAGTTCCCCCTTCCATACAGCCCAGCAATCATCGAGATAACGTCTCCAAATGTCAAGTTGTTCCAAGTAGATGTTATTATTGCTATTGTATATAAGATCATTCTCAACATAGGCCATAAAAAGGTCCGCATAAATGGGAGCAAAAGAGGAACCCATGGCGGTATCTTTAGTCTGCCAGTAACATATGTCCTGATAGAAGAAGACATTGTTGGTTAATACATATGATGCCATATCCAACAGAAATTCATTATAGTCTGAGGAATACAAACCAGAGCTATTAAGCCAAAAGGCCAGGGCCTCTAAACCACCAGAATGGGGAATATTAGTGTACAGTGCACTTACATTAAAAGTACACATGCGCCAATCCGGCTCAAGTTATGTGTCAGAAATGATTTGTAAGAAGTTAGTTGTATCACGTAGTCTTGAGCGGATGGAAGAGAGTAGAGGCTTCAATTTACTAGTCAAAAAAAGAGATAAAGGCTCTGTGTTGTATCCCCTGCCTGAAACAATGGGTCTACCCGGTGGCTGTCTGGGGTCCTTGTGAACCTTTGGCAAAAAATAAATATATTGATTCAAGGGATCCCGAACCAAAAGTTGGTGCATGGTGTCATTATCAATTATGGAAGCGTCCTTAGCATGGGATAAAAATTCTTCAATTTCCTTTTGAAATTTGGGTGTAGGATTAATGACCATCCTTGCATAATATTTTTCATCAGATAGTTGTCTCATAGCTTCCTGATCATGATATTGCCAATCAAGGACCACAACAGCACCACCTTTATCCACTGAAATAATCACAATGTCATGATTGTTTTGTAAATCAATAATTGACTTTTGTTCAGATGTAGAGATGTTATTATTTTTAATAGTGAATACTGACCTGGCATAATGTAAATCTTTGAGAATATTATTCTGAAACTGTAGGACAACAGGATGCATGGGTGGAGTAAATTGTGATTTGTGGTAAATAAATTTATCTGAAAACCCAAAATCATTATTAGTGTATCCAAAAAACATTCTTAAATTCAGCAATCTACAAAAGGAAACAACATTTTGTGCAAAGGAGTCTTCGGCAACAAAAAAAACCGGGAACAAATGTTAACCCTTTATTCAAAATAGTTACTTCAGATTGTGACAAAACATGACTAGAAAGGTTTAAAACATTGTTGTTAGGAGAAGAATCTAATCCTTCATCGCTAGTTGTAGTAATCCTTGTATACCGCTTGTAACCTTTGTGCTTCCTGCCACCTCTTTTGTATTTATTCCTAAAGGGACCCCTGGTGAAGCCCGTTTGGGTAGGGGTGACCCTGATGCGGTCTGTAGTTCACTCTCAAGACCAGATGATGGCTCATCCGTAGAAGAGCCAGTGTCAGAAATATAGTTCTTCAATATAGATTTAGGTCTTTTTCTCTTAGAAGGACGACTGTGCTGTACATTAAATTTAACATGTTTGGTAGAACTAAAAGGATTGCTACCCTGATAATCGGCCAAGTCCCTATTAAACTTTTGAATTTTCTTAGCCTTAAGTTGGGTTTCCAGATTATTCATATCAGAAACTACCTTATTGAGTTGTTTAGAAAAAAAGCTTTCATTCTCAAAAGGTTTAAGGTCATTAGCCAGACCTAAAACAATATTGACTTCCTTGTCAATCACACGCTCATAAAATTTATTTAGAGCCTTAACAAAAGACATGCTGGCTTGGTGTTGAATACCAGCCCATTCCTGTGATAGGTCTTCATCAATTTCTGCCACTAGGGGCTGAATCCTTACTCTTAACCCTCGTGGGGTGATGTCTTTAGCAATGTATGCTTTGAATAATTTTGCATGCCAAATAGTAGATCTTAATGATCTAAGGTGTTTATGTAATTTATCAAATGCCAAATTACAAGTGGTTTCAGAACCCATAGGAACATCCAGATTCTGATCATTGGTATTGGATCCTAGTCCAAAAACTCTTAGGTCTTCCCTATCAGAGGATAGACCTGAAACCAAACTGAGGAGATCCATAGGACTGAATGGAATGGGACTTGATAAAGATAGACAATAATAGCTCAAAGGCTACGTCACAAGAAAGACAATAATGGACCCAAAGTAAATGGACCACGTCTCACAAATAGAAATAATTCAAATTGTACAGTATTGAGGATGAACAAGTAATAAACAATCTAAACAACAATGGTAGAAAAAGGACTTGAAATATCTAGAAACCCAAAATTAGTATCCACAATATAGTGTGGATCCAAATAGTAAATAGAAAAACAGAGGTTGACCAGATGACCAGGGGAGCAAACAGCAAAGGGGTCCCTCAAATGAGAAAAAAACCAAGGAGGATCCTACACTAAATAAAACACTAGATGATATTATAACATCAGTGTCATAAAAAAAGGTCACATGTAATAAGATGTAATGTACGAGTATTATAAACACAATGGCTGCATACCCAAATAATGTTAGTGGTAGAAAGCATAGAAAATATAAAGCAACAATGGTCACAATATCAAAGCTAAACCCAATGTAATAAGAATTCCATTATTGTTGCAATAGCCTCAAAATGTTGAATGAAACAGACCCATTTTTAAGGCAAATGTGCTGGTATAAAGTGATAAATTGTTGGAATAATAGGGCTAGTACAAGAAATTAACTAGATGGCTAGTGTACATAATTTGTATAATCTTATAAATCTGAAACCCTGTCAGTACAGTTCAAAACTTGTTATGAATATCGGAATGTTCTAAACAGACTATATCTATGATTCAGATAATATTATTAATGATGGTAACAAAATCTAAATACTCATAAAAAGTCATGTAGCTGATATTCATCAGCAAGTAAGAAAGATCTGTCCTACACCTATGTGCAGATATAATGTATATATTTTTTAAAAACTGGCTAACAAAAAGAACAAAATAGACCAAAAGTTGACAATGGTTATATAGAATTAAATGATCAATACAATATTCAGTATACAAGTTCAATTTGTCCATCAAGTAAATCGAAACAAAGCAAACAAACCATTTAGAACAATGTGCTAAATGAAACCAACAATATGATCTCAAAAAAGATAGCAAAGTCAATAATCTGAGCACATAAAAAAAGTTAGTTCAGAGTCATGAAACAATAACTGCGATAATTCAAATGTCTCCCTCATTCATTGAATAGACACAAAAGTTATAAATCCAATGAGAGATATATGAACGAATAGTTCCATCAAAATAAGGGTGTAACAGTCAGAGAATCATGGCATATATTCCAAATGTATAAATGCTTGCTATAAAAAATAAAAGTAAACCAATATACTCAGCATCAAAGTAGCCCCGAATGGTTTCCAAACAATCACCACTGTAAAATGATCCAGAAGATATCAACGGCCAACACAGTGTATAAACAGCAGGCCGTACAAACTGAGTCTGTACCAAGTGAGGCAATCAATATCGTATATCTAAGCATGTCGGAATCCACATTGATAGAAGAAAAACCATCTGCTTGACATAAATCAAAACCCCAGTGGTTTGGAAGGCAGTCCCCACGTAGAAAAATTAGGATGATGAAAACAGCTATCCCTGGAGTGAACGACAAACCGCACCAAGGCCACGCCAACGCCCAACTAAAGGAGAAGCGTAACCGTCAAAACGGCACTTCCTGAGTGCGAGAAGCAATTGCCAACCGCTTGATGTCCACAGTAAGCAAGCATACAAAAATTGAATGGCAGTCTTAACCGGTGGCCATAAAAATATATAACGACCAAATGGTACTGAATAATAGGCCCAAAACAACGAATTTCAGCAACTAGTTCACAAAGCTGAAAAAAGTATATAATTGATCCAAAACCGGACCAAAATAATGAAATGATCAAAAAATTCCAAAACACACTCGAACAAAGGGAATAATGATTGGCAGTAAAAATTAAATGGATATTAAAGCAATACGTAATCCAAATATAGTATGGATGAAAAAATAAACATAAGGGCTAAGAAAACAAAGCCCTTATAGGGTCAGGCTTCCAGCATGCTATAGAAAAGTCAGTGAATCAATGGTAAAGCATGCACGGAAGCAACTGCACGGCTCAGTAGGTAATCCAACAAAACAAAAAGAAGGAGCCAGCAGAACATGACCCAATATAAAACTTTTATTGGTAAAATACCATATCCAAATTAAGCAGAGAGTATTGCACAAACCGGTTTCGGCTGGTAAACTAGACACAGCCTTCCTCAGTGTGAAACAAGCAAATTCAAAGCTGAAATTAAATACACTGCAAAGAAACATGATTGGATAAGCCTAAAGCCTGTCATTTAAACCTGGTGGAAAAAAAACACCTAACTTAATTATCCATTTTTTCTCTTCTCTGGGGAACTTGCAGGCTTGTTTGATTTCTTAACATATCTTAACAACAACAAATGGGGTTTGGAGTTTACCTTACATTATGATTATAATCACATTACTTTCCTTGATGTATCTGTCAATAGATTATCAGATCATACTTTGGGGACTCTTGTTCATAGGAAACATCCAGAATATAACACTATACTACATGCCTCCAGTTTTCATCCCCCACATATTGCTAAGAACATTCCAAAATCTCAATTCATAAGGACGAAACGCAGCTGTTCTGACGAGTCTTCCTTTCAAGCAGAAAGCAGGGATTTAACCAGATGCTTTAGGTCCAGGGGATACAAAATGGGGCATGTTTTCGATGCTATCAATAAAGTTAACCATATGAACAGGGATGACTTACTAACATATAAAATTGTTGAAAAATCTACCCATCAACCCATTAGATTTACTACTACCTATGGCAGGAATTCGGATAGCCTTATCCAGAGCGTCAATAGACATTGGAATCTACTATTGTATGACAATGATTTGTCTAATATTGTTCCTGACCGTTGCCTTTTTTCTTTCAGGAAAGGCAGAAATTTGGGCAGCCATTTTAATCATTATAAACATGTGCATGACAACAGTCTCCCAGAACCAATACAAACCACTCTCACTGGCAGCATACCTGTTGGTTGTTACCCTTGTGGACATTGCACTAACTGCAATAAAGTTTCCAAAACAAAAGAATTTACTAGCAGAAATTCTTCCACTGTATATAATATCAAATTCTTTGCTAATTGTAGCTCCGATTGGGTAGTTTATTTAGCCACATGTACATGTGGCACATTCTATATTAGTCAAACATCTAGACCATTAAGATTAAGGATCTCGGAGCACATAAGTAATATTAAAAAAGGCAGAATACACAATGCTCTATACAAACATCAGCAAACACATCCTACAGCTAGTTTTCAATTTACTATTATTGACATTATTCATGGCAAAAAAGTGAATAAAACAGGTTGGCATTCTCTATTAAACTCTAAAGAGAAAAAATGGATAATTAAGTTAGGTGGTTTATTTCCACCAGGTTTAAATGACAAGCTTTAGGTTTATTCAATCATGTTTCTTTGCAGTGTATTTAATTTCAGCTTTGAATTTGCTTGTTTCACACTGAGGAAGGCTGTGTCTAGTTTACCAGCTGAAACCGGTTTGTGCAATACTCTCTGCTTAATTTGGATATGGTATTTTACCAATAAAAGTTTTATATTGGGTCATGTTCTGCATCTCCTTCTTTTTGATTTACTAGAAAAGCACAAATTTTATGAAGAGCACACCAAATATATAAGGCAAATATCTGAGCAGTTGAGAGGTATACTTGAATATGTTAGTCTTTTTGGCTTTTCCCGGTTAGGGGTGGCCACAGCAGAACTCTGGTCCGCTAATGATTCGCAATAAATTTTTATGGTGCCGAGTTGCCAGCCCGATGCCCAACCTTCAGAGGAGGCACGCCCATTCACGCATGTCTTTTGAATGCCACTCGACCACGGGGGGATCTGTAGCAGGCTACGACCTGAATCGCTGTCCTACCCAATGTTAGCTGCACCTGAAGTATCTCTGATGCATAATGTTGGGCTACCAGTCTGGAGGTGTACAACTCCTTTATGAATATGGAAACACCACCGCCTTTGGAGCTTCGGACCAAGTTCTGGGGTACTTCCTGCTGTCTTGAACCAGGTCTCTGTTACAGTACAAATGTCAATGTTCTCCATTTTAAAGAGTGCTTTGAGTGAGTGCATTTTGAGATTTAGACTTCTAGCGTTGAGCAGCATGACCCTCAGATTGCATTTGTTTGTTGCTGTTACAGTGGTAATTTGGTCTTTGGAACACCACCTAAAAAAGGCAAAATAGAGGTGGCAAGAGCCTTGGCCAGTATCCGGAAGCCCAAGGGTGACAGATGCAGGCCATCTCTGGCAATGCATCGAGGTCTGTCAATCATGTCATCCCAGGCAGACAGATACTGGATTCCCTTAGAATGATACAAGTAACTTAGCCAATTGTTGAAATCGATCATTTTCTGATTGTACTGTGGTATCATTCTGGGTGATGGTAGGAGGCTGCTCAGGACTAGGGTCATACCCACCTGGGCAACATAATCGAAGAGCTCTTCCATGTCTCTTTTCATGTAGTTCAGGGCGGTACATCTCAGGTCATTCACACCCACATGTACAATGACAGAGTCATATTTATACCTGTTATTGAGGGACCTGAGTGAATGCGTTATGTGGCATATTCTGGCACATGACAGGAAGCTGACTGTTGCTTTCTCCTTATTCAGTCTAGTGAGTGGGACATCAGTGTGCCTCACTATCGAGTCACTTATGACTAGTGTGTCGGGCATGCTGTTTTGCCTTAGGGGCTTTGAATGAGTTGCACACTGTTTAGGAGAGTTGTGTGTCTCGTGATTAGTGTTGTGTTGTGATGGTCGAGTGTGTTTCTGCCTTGGAGGTCTCTGCTGCTTGGGTTGATTTTTATTGATAGCCTCCAAGAAGGTGGATGTGTGGTTTGTGTTTTTATGTGAAGGCAGTGCTGGGGTGTGTTCTGGAGGGCTATGTGTTCCATGTGGTGTGGTGTGGCATGGTGCAAGTGTTGACCTTCTCCTCTTGACCAGCTATTCCGGTCTTGGCTGGAGAGTGTGTGGCTTCCAATTTGGATATATAAGTGCATCTCTTGCAAGTCTGAGTGTTGGGAGGAAAGAGGAGTGGGTTTTCAGTGTACATAAGGCAGTTGTTACATTGCCTCAGGATGCCCAAGTTCTCCAGGTTAATAGGAGAAAGCAGAGGAAACTAACCTTTAGACATGCTTGGAGGGGTGGGCATTAATAATAAGTACTGGAGCTGTTTCCTTGTAGAACGTTTAATTCTGGTAGCACTTTTGTGTGCTACAATAACTGCTACAAGACATCTGGGAAAGTGCTAGACTAATAAGCTAGTAAAAGTGCAGGAGAGGACAGAACTAAGAGATCTAAGGGAAAAAATTGAAACACAGACTTTTTGGTACCACTCAGAAGTTTACATACAGTCCTGGATACAGCAAATCTGTATCTGGACTAGACTAGTTACAGGAAAGGTGGGAAATAAGCACAAACATGGGCTTTTAAAACAGAAAGTTGAAAGAGATGGAAAGAAATGTCCAACGGCAAATAAACTACAGTTTCTGGGCCAGAAACCACTCCTCTTGCGGTAGATAGGCTACCTAGTGCTTACCACTCTCACTAATAAGCTAGACGGCTTCCCTCCAACACAGAAAGGCTTAGGGGGCTCAGAAGCTTACAAACAGTCCTGGATACAGCAAATCTGTATCTGGACTAGACTAGTTACAGGACAGGCAGGAGACTAGTGCAAACATGGGCTGTTAAACCAGAAAGTTGAAAGAGATGGAAAAACTGGCCAAATGGCCAATAAACTACAATTTCTGGACCAGAACCCACTCCTCTTGTGGTAAATAGGCTAACTAGCGTGTACCTCTCCCACTGATAGGCTAGAAGGCTTCTCTTCAACCCAGAAAGGTTTGGGGAGCTCAGAAACTTAAAAACAGTCCTGGATACAGCACATCTGTATCTGAACTAGACTAGTTACATGAAAGGTGGGAAACAAGCACAAATGCAGGCTTTTAAACCAGAAAGCTAAAAGAGATGCAAAAAACTGCCCAAACAGCCAATACACTACAATTTCTGGGCCAGAAACCACTCCTCCTGTGGAAGATAGGCTACCTAGTGCTTACCACTCCCACTGATAAGCTAAAAGGCTTCCCTCCAACACAGGAAGGCTTGGGGGCTCAGAAGCCTACAAACAGTCTTGGATACAGCAAGTCTGTATCTGAGCTAGACTTGTTACAGGGAAGGCAGGAAACAAGTGCAGATGCTGGCTTTTAAACTAGACAGTTGAAAGAGGTGAAAAATCTGCCCAAACGGCCAATAAATTGCAATTTCTGGGCCTGAAACCACTCCACTTGCGGCAGCTAGGCTACCTTGTGCTTACGACTCCCAACGATAAGCTAGAAGGCTTCCATCCAACACAGAAAGGCTTGGAGGGGCTCAGAAGCTTACAAACAGTCCTGGATACAGCAAATCTATCTCTGGACTAGACTAATTACAGGAAAGGCAGAAAACAAGCTTGGAATTTATATGTATATATATTTTTCCTTCGTTAAACTGCTAGCCATTGTGTTTATACTACACAAAAGTGACCCCCTCCCCTCTACAGGTTCAGGTTATTACAGAACTATATGTCTCACCAGTCTAACTTGTAAGGTATAGAATAAATCATACCAGTTGATATGGGAACTCTTCATTCCCTCTATCCAAACCAATTTGGCTATGTTAATGGTAAACCCTGTTTACTCAGTCTAATTTCCTTAAGTCTAATTTCTTTGACAGGGATATAGTAACCCCAGAATTGGACCAGGATGTGCACACTTCTATACCTAACTAAATAATTTGATGTAGTTCATCATGCAGGTATCATCAGAAACTGTACAAGTCTTGATATTTATCCTTACATTGTCAGCTGCATATCCAGCTTATTCACTGATAAAACTCACAAAATAAGGTCCAGGTGTACCTTTTCTGCACAAAAGTGTGTGTCTGCTAGAGTTCCCCACCTTTCGGTCCTGGGATCCCACTCCTTGGCATCTGCAAATGCAGATGTCAATGGGCTATGGCTCACAAAGTCTGTCAATCACTGCAAACTGGGTGCTATAATATGCTCCTCTGAAGATGCTCTTCAACAAAGCCTCAGTCAGACTAACTCCCAATGTATTGACCACGGGCTTTCATCTAAAACCAAAAATGTAATATGATTTTATTGGGCTAGGAAAAATCCCCACTTCATGCCCTATGAAAGACATCACCTTAGAACTGACACTGTCATCAGGGGTCAGGGTAACTTTTACAACAGTGAGCTATCTTTTGCCCAACAAGTATTGTCATAGTCAGAAAGCCCTCCTACCTGTCCATAGCCCCTATTTTTCCCATTTTTGCACATGGGATTGGGGTATCACTTCAACAGTGACAATCATCTAGAGCCAATGTTCAAACCAATGTTCAAACCGCCAGGTCAGTAATCCAGCAGCTGTTGTTTTTCCATACCATAAACACACACACACACACACACACACACACACACACACACACACACACACATATATGCACTTTAACACCTACAGCCAATTTAGGGTGTCTTGTCCACCTACTGTATGTCTTTGGAATGTGGGAGGAACTTAGATCACCTGGAGAGAACCCACAAGAACACAAGGAGAACATGCAGATTTCACACAGAAAGCACCCGAGATGAGAGTCGAACTGGGAACCTCTTATTGTGAGATGACAAAACTACCTCCTTCACCACTGTGGCTACCTCAGTTTTTTTCAAAGGCATAACTTGCAGGAGTAAGGAAATCATAATCCCTCTGTATAACATCATCATCCAACCCAGTACTGAGTACATTGCCCCTCCATTATGTATCTTTGTAAGCATCTCATCCAAATTAAAAGGCCTCAAAGAATAATTCCAAAAAAATAGTCGTGCAAACTCAATAAGCTATGCTGAAAGATTCATACATCTGTCATTATATTCTGTCTGGCACATGTAGTAGGTAGGTTGGTCATAGTGACCTATGCCTGGAGTTCTGAGCAAAGAAAGACTGACCCTGCTTGGTCTTGTATACTTATGGAGACAAATAACACAATAATTACCAACACTAAAAACATTTTCCTTCATTAACAAATAAAATAAGTATGTTGTTGCAATAGTTTTCTCACCCAATTAGTTACCTACCAGTGGAATGAGCCTCTTCTATAAGAAGCATATTGACATATTAGCCACATTCTAAACTGCTCTGGATGATTTAATGAGCAAATGTAAACCCACCCATGGGATATATTACAGCACTCTTCAGTGGGGCCTTAGCTGGCTACTTAATCCTCTTCTGGATTGCTTGTCTACTACACACCTGTGAACATGTTTACCATCACTTTATGTTATCTTCTCTGATGGATTAATTTTACCCTCTTCTTGAGCACTGACTAATTAAGTTTTTGTTCACATTTTGAAGATAAACTTGATTAACTATACTAGAAAGTGTCCTTTGGCACCAGATTTGAAAAGGCTTTTTTTTCAGTTATTATCAATACTTTTAGCATTATATGGATTTTTCTTTTCATGTTTTCATGTCATTAATCACACTGCTAGATCAATCTCTACAGACACTTATTTCTGATTCTAGGTTCAGTGTCTGTAACAACAACCACTATGGTCATGTTATGGGCTATGTAGTGCATTGAAAAAATTTACAATTATTTAATTTTCCAAGCATTTTATTACATATTAACATGCATCACCAATCTGAAAAATTTTTTCCCCACAAGTAGCATTTAACCATAGTGATAGACTATAGTGTATACAGCATAAACAATTAACAATTAAATGAGTTCTTGCTCTATTTGGAAAATATTTAAATTGCATTATCATACTCAGATGCAGAATACTAACAAACATATTTGTTGTAAATGTAATTTTAAATAAAACAGTTTTCAACCCTTCCCTCCCTTTTGTCCTGCCTAAAGATGTTTAACTGGCTCACCTGAAAGACCTACAACCAAATTTATTCATAAGGTCAAAGTTCAGTAATTAGCACATCATTTGAAATTAAATAAACACAGAGGCTTAAATGATTACACTATGAGTTATTGCTAAGTATGGAGAGATCCATGAGATCCATTATTCTCAAAACTCCTGTATCAACAGACTTTCAGGCCTTTTCACCTTCTGACAATATGGAAATATCATTTTACCAACCATCAAATATGGTTGTCCACTTTAGGACATATTACACTGTGCAGGAAATATGACGTGGCTGAATTCGTCAAGGATCACTTACTGAAGTTTGCAGACTTGACAGTCCACCCTGCTACACTACTTGTCACATAGTCATAACCATAATCAGAGTTTACAGCACATACAGATTGTAGGCTGTTATGAGCACATGCTACTAAACTGGTGTCTATTTAACATTCCTTAATAAAGCAAGAGAAGAGAAGGGTGTCTTGTATGAAAATGTCATTTAAGTATGACTATATGCACTGAAGTATGACTATATGCACTGCACAGGCAAATGACTCCTGTCCACTATTATAGTCAATGCTTAGATCAAAATCTACTAGGAAATATATATTTTTGTCCAGTCTTATCACTGAATCGCTGACAGATGACATGCATTTTGTGTCTCAAAAATTAATTTCATGCTGAAAAAAAGAAAAAAATTATCTGATTTGGAAACTAAAATTACAAGTCTGATAGCATGTGTATTAGATTATTCCATATAAATGTATGAGTCTTAATTATATATGGTACAAATCACTGTATTTAATTCAAGCTAACTTGAATGCATAGAGAATGCATTGCAAAAAAAGTATATATGGCTTTTGAAGACATAATAGAATAATTAAAAAAGGGCCCAACTATGTATCAAAGAAAAATAAATCCCTGATTAAAACCTATAAAAAAAAACAGGTCACATTTAGCAGCTGTGGTACTAGAAAAGCCAGGCTGAGGAGAGTAGAACTGAAAGGCCAATGTTTATCCTGCCAAAATGGAAGCAGTCTGACACACTGCAATGCTGGCATCATTAGGACTGAGGGTGTCTTGTATACGGCACTGATGGTTCAGGTGCCACATTCACAGCACATTACCTGGGAGATTGGTCACGTGTGTGTGTGTGTGTGTGTGTGTGTGTGTGTGCGTGTGTGTGTGTGTGTGTGTGTGTGTGTGTGTGTGTGTGTGATGCACACCTGCATCCCAAAAGAAGCAGTGACTGTGAACGTCACAACAGTGTCTTAAATGGGTTAGGACCAGGAGGCTGGGGCCCAACCTCATGCATATGAAAGGCCACTCCTAACACCTTTTTCTTATTTTCAGCAGAAAAATGGATCTGTAGTCTCTTAACTGAACCATAAAACAATGGTCCATGCTATTTTTTTCATTAACTCGGAAGAACTGGAGCAGCTCTCTCTCTCTCTCTCTCTCTGAGGAGGAATTAATGGGTCTACTATGTGCTAGAATGGAAATATGAAAATATTTTTCTGTGTGGGTAATATTATAAAAATATATATTTAAAAAAATCCATTACTGTTAAGTATGGACAGATTAAGTATTCTGATTACCTACCTATGAACCTATATCAAACAAACTCCTCATTAGCACTCTTCAAGAAAAATCTTTATGATTGGATGGGAAATAAGAAATTCACCCCGGGGATCACCTCTGTGGCTCTGCTCAACAGTGGCACAGGAAAATAATTTTCTTGGGTGGCAAAAGCCAGGGTACCTTTTTGGCTGGGCTTGTATAGGCCTCAGGGCTGATAGCCTAGTACCTACCTATGAACAGAACATAACTGGTTCTATAACACAGTGCCCAGTTTAAAGGATGAGCAAAGTTTTAACACACAAAATTCCTTGAACTCCTCTTGAAGTTGACTACCAAATATTTTAAGAACTGTTTCACTATCACACAAGATCCTATCTTACAAAAATCTAGGTTAACATATTCATAGATTGATAAGTTGTTGCTAAGCTTATGGCCAAAGGGACTACTGTGGAACTAGGCCACAACATATGGTACTCGTGGGAGATTAACAATTATTCCTCATAATGCCAGCAAAACATGTGTGATTACTGACACAAGTCACTCCGACAGGTTTTAAACTCTGCAGAGAGGTAAGGTTTGAAGTCTTCATTTGTACATTAATCCAGATTTAGCTTTTAGATTTATTTACCACCTTTCCATTTATGTCTAGCATCTTTATAATGTTTGCACACAGCTCTGCTATCTCTTCTTTCTAATTTTATTTTCTCTTCTGTGTCTATAAACAGTTTCTTTAAAATGTTACATTCTATTAGCAGATTGCAGCAGAATTCATTTTCCTCTATTATAAGAAAACAAAGTATATTATTTTTTCTGGCATGTACACCCACCTCCTCCTCAAAACAGCCTTTAACTGGAAGCAATATCTGAATTATACAGAAGTTTCTCTTGATTTTCCACAATTCTTCATTGGTATATGCTTGGGGTATATATCATTTGGTCTGCCACTATCTTTATTACTCTGTTTGTAAAACTCACTGCTATTTCCACCTTTATAATTACCATTTATGCTTAGATTGTATAATGAGGTACTGCTTTAGGTTTCCTTCAAATATGTTCTATTTTTCAGTTTTGGAGTTTTTGCAGTCTCTAACATCTGACATTCAACATTTTTGTTCACAGTTTATCCTTTTGCACACTGTTTCAAAGTAATTCAGTTTCTTGCATTTAGAACACGTTTTTCCTAACATTTTGCATTGCAAGTTATGAAATCAGTTTCTGCTGCATTAGTTTTGTAACATTTTCTTTGTTCTGTTGCATTTATATGTACCTCTTTCTGTCTCCCTGTTTAAGTTCACTTTGTTTTATTTCAGTAGTTAGCGCTATTTCTACTTTCTTAACTTTTTTCTCATTAGAACACTCAGTTTTCTTTGTCAGTATTATTTATTATACCTCTCCTGCCTGCAAACCACAAGTCTTCATATCAACCAGTAGCCACATTTAATAGCTTTCAGGTGACAGACAGTCACCAGAACTTTTCATCTACAAGGGAATTTTATTTGTCCTATCCCCCCAGTGTCCTATGGCAGCTAATGGGCTCAGCCAATAATAGCCACTTCCCAAATATGTGCATTACCATAAATGCACACCTCTGGTTACAATGTGTATTGCTAGTCATGCATAACCCAGTCTCAACCAAACTGGTCCTGGGAAACTCACTCTGATACACGCCAACCCCTGAATGTCATCTTCTAGATCATGTTTCCAGCAGCATCCTTATATATAATTTTCAGATATTAAGAGGTGGGATATAAAACTTGTCTTTTGTCATATCTTTAATTGAATCTTGAATTTAAACAAGACTGTCCTTAACAAACTCTCAATTTGCTACAACCACATTGCCAGGTTTGCCACTGGGCTGCCTTTTAAGACACATCATTGCATCAATCTAAATCAGCTTGGGTGGCTTGAACTACCCAGCCTAATCCAGTATAACCAATTATGGCCTATAAAATCTTCTATAATCTGGACAATACTCCTGCACTTAAAAATATTATCACCCCCTATAACAATCATAGACCGCTTCGATCCTCTAACAAACTACTAATTCAGACTAGCAAAGTTAATAACACAGCCGGTGATTCTCTCTTTGCAAACTCTGTAAGTAGATCCTGGAACTCTCTTCCAGCTGATATTACCTTACTTTCCACCTTAGGTCAATTTAAAACTAGACTCAAACAACATTTGTCACTTACCTGGCTATGTCAATGTATCAAGCCTGGCTAACTCTCTCTAGAATGTGTAAAAATCTGTTTACCAGTTTACTGTGTAATTTAATTTAATCCTGACTTGTGCTCAGGATTAACTGTAACCTGTGGAACTTGTTTAACTTGCTTACTTATGTAATCTCTGTAAATAGTCTGTTTGTAATATGTAATGCTGTATCTGCTTACCCTTGGAGCTTTTCTCCCCGGGCCTCCGCTGAAAATGGACATTCATCCAGTCGGACTATCCCGGTCAAGACAAGTAAAATAAATAAATAAATAAAATAAAAAATATCTGGCTCACAGAATGTTCCTTCATTACCCTGCTATTGTTACATGCTTTTCCTGTGAGCCTTTTATTGTCTATTTTCAAGTAGTTACAATATTTTAGCTATTGCCTTCTGTCTGTTATAACAGCTGTCAGCTCATTTTCTTTCTGTCTTGTGCTTGTAAAATTATAATGAATGATTAGAGACTGAGAACAGATGCAAAATCCACAAACAACTGCAAAATAAAAAAATATGCAAAAAAAGATTGTTTGATCAGCTGGTTTAAAATCTCAATTCAAGAAAATAAACTTTTGATGGTAAGTATTCCTATCTCTCTCCATCTATGTGGCTGTAGTGGTGCAGTGGTTAGCATTATCACATCCCAACAAGAGCTTCTCTAGTTTGATTCCTGACTGGAGCACCTTTTGTGTGGAATCTGCATGTCTTCCCTGCAGTCAAGTTAGTTTTAAAGACATGCAGATAGGTGCGTGTGTATGTGCCTTCTGTGAAGGTTGGGCAACAGGCTGGCAACTCGCTCAACACCGTAAAAACTCCACTGCCAATCAATCTGCAGACCAGTGATCTGATCTCTAATGGGAGAAGCTGAAAGACGTTGCTTTTATACCCATCTCTCTCTCTCTCTCTCTTTCCATCCATTTTAAATTATGGATGCATATGTTACTCCACTCTGCTTATTTCTTTATGTGTTTCACAATCATCTCAAACTTGCTCATACCTTATCAGCAATAAGTGCAAGACTTCTCGTAAAACCAAGGATTTATTTGGTGACATATGTCTTTGAACATTAGCTCTGTCTTCGGAGAAGTAGATGCCAGTGGTGACCAATCTCTTTGTGGAGGTGGCCTCACCGATACTAACTTTTCAGGTCTGTGAGCCAGCCAGTGATCCAGTGAGTTATGTAGGGATTTATGACTATCTCAAAGAGCTTGTCAACAATGCCTGAGTGGGGTATTGTAGTAAACATCTTGGCCTGGTCAAGATTCACAGTATACACTGTACTGCAATAATCCATTGACTGGTTACCCCTCTCAGAGAAGTCCACAAGGTTAAGTAGATATGATCTTCCCTTGACAAAGTCAGAATAGGTTGGATACAGTATCTGTAGGTTGCCAATAACCTTGTTTTTCATTTCAGTAATAACTCATTCCATGGCTTTACATAGCAGGCTTTTTAGACTAATGCTTCTATATTTCCCATGGCTGTTGTCGTCCTCCATTCACTTGGAATGTAGCCTGCTTCAAGTCTGTAGTTAAAGAGTGCCTCAATGATCCTGACAGTTCATGTTGTAGACTGTTCAGGAGGCAATCAAGGATGTTGCTGGGACCCATAGAGGTATTCTTAGCTTTAGGGATTGCTGCCAGCAGCTGGTCCCAGCTAATAGATGGGGAAAGCATGTTGGAGGGGTTTTCACCTCTTGGAGCTTGGGGGAGTGGAGGGTGAATTGAGTTGAATTTATCAACAAGTAGATTTTCTGTGCTACCCTGATGGGTAAAGTTGGTACTGTTCATCGCCAGTTCAGCACACTACTGTGTGTTACCTTAAAGGTTGTGGACATAGCTGAAGAAGGCTTTGTCCTTACCTACAAAGCTATCCCAATCTCACAGTTGGCCTTGTTGAACTTAATCAGATTTCATAGGTTCTTGTTTATTTATATATGAGAGGACTTGTCTTTAATGGAGTTGCTCTTCCTGATTTTGGCCAAAAGTTTTCTTCTTTTATTATATGCCTTGTTTAGGTGTGTATTCCACAACTGGGTTTTGTTTTTACTGTTTGTTTTGGAATTACTTCTGGTATGTATGGAATACTCAGTGCAGCCATTCACATTTGTATAGGGATGCTGTGAATAATTCTGCATAGGTAGCCATCTTCCTTCAAAGTGCTGAGCATGTGGTCCTTACATCTGACCTTGATACCACAGGAGATCTGCCACAAGACCCAACTCCCTAATGTTTTCACTGATAATTTGGTCATTGCACAATTGCTTGTGGTCAGTACATCTGACCCAAATACTGCAGGAGTTCTGCCACAAGGCCAAACTCCATAATATCTTTACTAAGAATTTTGCCTTTGTACTGTACCCTGTGGTCAGTACGTACAACCCAAATACTGCAGGACTCTGCCATAAGACCCAACTCCCTAAAGTTTGCACTTAGAAATTTGTCAATGTGCAATAGTCTTTGGTCACTACATCTCACCCTGATACTGCTGGAGCTATACCACAAGGTCCAACTTCCTAACATTTTAACTGAGAATTTTTTCATTGTACAATAGCCTGTGGTCACTACACCTGACCTCCGTACTGCAGGAGCTCTGCCACAATGCCTATCTCCCTAACATTTTCACTGAGAATTTTGTCATTGCACAGTAGCCTATGGTCTCCACATCCAAACTCGATACTGTAGAGGATCTGATAGAAGGCCGATCACCCTAACATTTTCACTGAGAATTTTTTCAGCATACAATAGCCAGTGTTCACTAATGTAATGGTAAGTGTTGAAGAGAGGTGAAGACGAGTGTACAGGCAGGATGGAGTGAGTGGACAAGAGTGTCAGGAGTGATTTGTGACAGATGGATATCAGTAAGAGTGAAAGGGAAGATCTCCAAGAAGGTAGTGAGACCAGCTATTTTATAGGGGTTGGAGACAGTGGCATTGACAAAAATGTAGGAGTCAGAGCTGGACATGGCAGAGTTAAAGATGTTAAGATTTGCACTGGGTGTGATGAGGATGGACAGGATTAGGAATAAGTATATCAGAGGTTCAGCTCAGGTTCAACAGTTTGGAGACAAAGCCAGAGAGGCAAGATTACATTGGTCTGGGCATGTGCTGAGGAGGGATGCTGGGTATATTGGGAAAAGGATGCTAAGGATGGAGCTGCCAGGTAAGAGGAAACGAGGAAGGCCTAAAATAAGGTTTATGGATGTGGTGAGAGAGGACATGTAAGTGGTTGGAGTGAGACAGCAAGATGCAGAGGACAGGAAGAAATGGAAACAGGTGATATGCTGTAGTGACTCCTAAAGGGAACAGATGAAAGAAGAAGAAGAAGAAGAAGACAATAGCCAGTGTTCACTACATTTGACCCGTATGCAAGAGCTCTACCACATTTCATTGAGAAATTTGTCATCGTGCATTAGACTCTGGTCACTACATCTGACCCCGATAATGCAGGAGCTCTTCCTCAAAGGCCAACTCCCTAACATTTTCAGTGAGAATTTTGTCATTTTATAATATCCTGTGGTCACTACATTTAATCTTTATATTGAAGGAATTCTGCCACAATGCCTAACTGCATAATGTTTTCACTGAAAATGTTGTCATAGTACAATAGAGTGTGGCCATCATATCCAATCCTGATATAGGATCTCTGCTACAAGGCCCAACTCTCTAACAATTTCACTGAGAATTTTGCAACTGTACAACAGGCTGTGGTCACTACATCTAACCCTGATACTATAGGGGCTCTGCCATAAGCCACAACTCCCTAACATTTCCACTGAGAATTTTGTCAGTGCACAGTAACATCTGGTCACTGCATCCAGCAATCATACTGTATTTGTTCTGCTAAAAGAACCAACTCTCTAACATTTCATTGAGAATTTTATCATTGTATAACAGCCTGTGGTCACTATATCCAACTGTGATATTCCAGGCGCACTGCCACAATGTCTGACTCTAACATTTTCACTGAGAATTTTATCATTGTACAATAGCCTCTAATCACTGCATCCAACCCAGATACTGCAGAAACTCGCCACAAGGTCCAGCTCCCTAATGTTTTCACTGAGAACGTTTGTCATTGTACAATGTAAACAAATTTTACATGAAGAACTTTGCTGTGTATTAACTATCTAGTCAAATATGCACCTCTCCTGTGTTAGAAAGTGGCTGTTATATCGCCCCCATATTTGACTTTTGACCAACAGATTACCCTGTATATAACAGCTACTCAGTCGCCTATGAAAGAAAACCTGTTCTACTTTGTGTCCCATTGCTAATTGCTTTGTACTAGCTATAACCTGATTACTGTCTGTTATTATTTGACCAAAGCATGGGAGGGTCAGAATAGTAGAATGTCTCTACTATTACCTATAGTTACTATTGTTATTATATTACTATTATATTCCTTTAAGAGCCCATGGTCACAACATCTGACCTTCATACGGCAGGACCTCTGCCACAAGACCAGCTCTCTAAGGTTTTCACTGAGAATTTTAACAGTGTACAATAGCCTGGAGTCAATCAATCTGACTCCAATACTGCCAGAGTTCTGTTGCAAGGTCCAACTCCCTAAAATTTTCAGTGGCATTTTGGCATTCTCCAATTGCCTGTGGTCACTATATCTGACCCCAACACTGAGAGTTTTGTTGTTAGCAAATTTAATATGAAAAACTTTGCTGTGTATTAACACTGTCTATTCAAACATGCACTTCTCTTGTGTTAGAAAGTGGCTGTAATACCCCCCCCCCCCCATATTCGACTATTGACCAGCGGATTACCCTAGTCTCCCTAGCATACAGGGTCTTTTCTAATGAAATGAAGGAAAACCTGTTCTAATGTGTGCCTGTTTGATAACTGCTTTGTACTGACTATAAACTGATTACTGTCTGTTATTATTTGACCTGAGGGTGGGAGGGTCACTGTAGTAGAATGCACTGCTAATTGTACAGTGGTAGCTCATTAGTATTCAAAAATATGCATGCTGATTGGTCAGCCCAGCCAGCATGCCTGTTGTAAAATTGACCATATACCAATAGAAAAATGCCCGTTCATTGAGGTCTGACTGGACTTCCATCTATTAGCATGCGTGTTATGGAAGTTTATAAGAACTACATTTACAATAGGGACCTTTGTCTCTCTTATTTAAGGCTTTGAAACATTTCTTGAGCTAGGAGGTCAAGAGGTATGCACGGAGGGCAGACAAAATACAAGGAAAAATCAGGTATGTTCTACAAATCTAAAGAAACATACCTGAATTTCATTGTATTTTTGTCCTGTCTCTCTCATACCTCTTAAACTGTCTGGATTTTACAGTTTCTATCATTTTTCAAAAAAAAAAAAAAAAGAATAGAAATCTTTTCTCCATTTCTTGCTTTCCAAGGCACTGATGTACTGTATAAGCATGGGGAACGTGAGGTCCCATACGCATGTGCAGTACATCATCAAGGAGGAAGAATGCAGAAACAATGCAGAGGAACACTATGGCGCTGTTATACAAATGCATTATTTAAGAAAAGTAAATAATTTCTTTTTTAAATAATGCCATTGTATAATAGCAATAACTAATCATTATGGGTGTGGGTATATTGAAGATTTGCCCACAACTGGCTTTGTTTAATCACTCTGGTTTCACCTTCATGATCAAACCATGCCAACCATGGGTAAAGTTTCAATATACCACCTCCACTCATTGCTTATTGCCTAAATATTATCTCACTGTTGTCTCCTCTGCCACTTAGTCACCATATTCCCTTCAATGCAGGTATGTGTCAGAAGGCATTGCATTTCTGTTTACACTAAGACTGTGTAGGACAATGAAAAGACTTTGGTAGTGCTTTGTATTTGTATCAATTTGATTCAGATCAGAAATGTTTTAAGTAGGGTGAGCATGCATCCTTTAATAAGTATGTAATGCCAGTGGCTGTTTTTTTCTTTTTTTGTGTGTGTTTATATAAAACTTCTCGATGTAGTGGTTAATCCCAATGATGGTTACTAAGTGATGATTTTACATTGTCCTTATCAGTGCAGTGCTACGCTCTTGCTCTTTACAGCTATATATACATAGTATATTTCTATGGTTTTCTATCAGTATACTTCCTACTAATCCACTTGGAACTTAAATTCATAAACATTCTTACCATTTCTCCGTTCTTATTCTTCCCTCATATTTTCTTGCTCTGACTCATTGTAGTCCTTTCTCTAAACCATTTTTTATAAGAAGAATTAATTTCTGACTCACTACTGCCCTTTCTCCAACCTCTCTTTATAGTAAGCATTGATTTTGCTTTCTCAATATAGTAATGCCAGTTTAGTAGACTATTTCTCTTGGTACTTCCTTTGCAAGCCTGTGGTCATAACATGTGACCTGGATACTGTAGGAGCTCTGCAACAAGGCCCAACTCAATAATGTTTTAATGAGATTTTTGTCATTGTACAATAGCCTAAGGTCACTATATCTGACCCCGATACTGCAAGTCCTCTGCCCCAAGGTCAGCTCCTTAATGTTTTGCCGGATAATTTTCTCATCTCACATGGGTACTCCAGGAGCTCTATAAAAGGGCCCAACTCCCTAATGTTTTCACTGAGAATTTGGTTATTGTATAATAGCCTATGGTCACTACATCTAACCCTAATACTGCAAGAACTCTGCTACAAGGCCCAAATCTAACAGTTTCACTGAGAATTTTGCAATTGTATATATAATAGGCTGTGATCACCACATCTGACCCTGATACTGTAGGAGCTCTGTCACAATCCCTAACATTTTCACTAAGAATTGTATCATTGTAGTGGTCACTACATCTGAAACTGATACTGTAGGAGCTATGTCACAAGGCACAACTCTCTAAACGTTTCACTGGAAATTTTGTCAATGTAAGCAAATTTAACACAAAGAACCTGACTGTGTATACACTTTATCTACTCAAATACCCACCTGCCCTGTGTTGGAAATTGGCTGCATTAACACAACCATTCATATTTGTTTATTGATCAATAGATTGCATTGTATAAGCCAGTTACATGGTCTCTATAGCAGCCAGACTTCTGCATCCAAGAAATGAAGGAAAACCTGTTCTACTTTGTGTCTCTATGCTAATTGCTTTGCACTGGCTATAAATTGATTACAATCTGTTATCATTTGACCTGAGTGCGAGAGGGTCACTGTAGTAGAACGTACAGCTAAATATCCTCTCAGTTTGTCTGCTCTTCCACTCAGTCAGCATCTTCCTTCACAGTACAGGTATGTGTTGTATGTTACTACATTTTATTTCTCTGAAGTATTTGTAGAACAATGAAATATCATCGTAGTGTGTTGTATTTGTATCAGTTTCATTCAAATTGGATAAGCTTTATTTATGTTCAGCATGTGTCTTTTAATAAGTATGTAATATAATTTGCTGGTGTTTGGTATGTGAAAATCTTTTGATGTACCAGTTAATCCCTTGAAAGTTTGATATGTGATGGTTATATATTGTGTTTATCAGTGTAGCACTATGCTATGATAACTTGTTATATAGAGCTGTGTGTATATATATATATATATATATATATATATATATATAAATATGTATATGTATATATATATATATATATATATATATATATATATATATATATATATATATATATATATATATTATATATATATAGTGGTTCTCTTTTAGTCTGCCTCCTGCTAACCCACTTTGAGTTAGATTTATAAACTTTCTTAGCATCTCTCTACTCTTACACTTTCCCCATATTCTCTGGATATGTCTCACTATGGATCTTGCTCTATTCTCTTTATATATCAAATATTCGGTTCAATAGGTTCATAGGTAGGTACTAGGCTGTCTGCCCATGGGCATTTATAAGCCTAGCCAGAGTGTGTCAGCTTTCGCCACCCCATTAATTAATTAACTGATCCTCTGTCAAGCAGAGCCAATGAAGTGATCCCAGGGGTGTATTTTCTGTTACCCATCCACTCGTCAAGGTTTCTTCTGAAGAGTGTTAGTGAGAGGCTCTGTCTGATGTAATTTGGAATTTTGTTCCAAAGCATGGGGAGTCTCTGTGACAGGAATCTATCCCTCCAGCATGTTCTATTTATTGTTGTGGCAAGGTTTAGCTCACTAGAGCGCATGACTCGCAGTGACTTGGATTTCTTTAGGTGGAGCATGTCCATCAATTCTGAGTTGGACATGGCTTTGTAAGTCAGGCAGAGATCACCTCTGAGTAAGCTATATGCCACTGAGTACAGCCAGAGTTTTTTCAGTTGGGCTGCATAGGACATATGTTTGAGACCAGTAATCCTCTTGGTGAGGTACTTTTGTGGTCTTTCCAGCTTTGGGAAGTGTCTTGTGAGGTACATCCCAAATGGGGCATTGTACTCTATGATGGATCTAATGAGTGACGAGTAGAAGGGCATTATAACCTCTTTATTTATAGATGTGAACCCTTTAGTAATTAGATGGGCCACATAGAAGGATTTCCTAACCACTTTGGCAATATGATTGCCAAAGGAGAGATTACTATCTACCTGGGTCCCCAGATCTCTTATTACCTCTTCTGTATTAAAGGGGCTGCCATCTATGTGGTAATTAGTGGGTGTTTTGTTTTTCGCAAACAGAATGACTATGCATTTTTTGGCATTTAGCTTGAGGCCATGACTTTGACACCAGGTGTCCGTCTCAGTAAGGCCCTTTTGAGGATGTCCATGTCAGCCAGAGAGTCACTTATGGCTCCCAGTTTGCAGTCATCAGTGAACTTGGTTAGCAATAGTCCGCCTGTGTTTGCCTGTACTTCTGCAAAGTATATGCCAAACAGTAGGGATCCCAGGACCGAGCCTTGCGGGACACCACTTGTGACTGGTTTAGAGTCAGACCTGGAGTCCGCTATTCTTACCATGTGAGTTCTGTCTGTAAGCCAGTTGGCAACCCATCACATGGCATAGGGGTTTATGTTCAGGCTAGTGAGTTTTTCTGTAATATCCAAGTGGGGAATGGTGTCAAAAGCCTTGGTGAGATCAAAGTAGGCTGTGTGAACCACCTTTCCTTCATCTATGGCCTTGGTGACTGTCTCGAAGAAGTCAACCAGGTTTAGTAGGGATGATCTGCCCTTAACAAAGCCAAACAGATCGGGTCAACTGTTTAAACATTCCCAATGTCTTTGTAAATGAGTTCCATGATGATGCGCTCCATAGTCTTGCAGACCAGGCTAGTCAGGTTTATGGGGCAATAGTTACCAGGGTCAGTTGTGGCCCCTCCTTTGTGGAGAGGAATAACCATTGCTGTGTGCCACTCTATAGGCAAGTAGCCTGTGGAGAGGCTGAGGTTGAACAGCGTGTTTAGGTGGGGGGTTAGTTTGTTCTGTAGTTCGTGCAAGACGCAGCCTGGGACACCATCTGGTCCCAATGACACTGTGTTTTTGGCTTTTGAAAGGACTGTTTTCACCTGTGTGCCTGTGATTTTTGGGACACTACACTTTTCCGGTATTGTTGTAGGCCCTTTTGGAGGTGAGAGGGGGGTGATGCTTGCACTGAATCTATCGGCCAGGAAGTTGGCAATATCAGTAGCTTCAGTATATTTTGTGCTATTTTGCACTAGTTCAGTGCATATCTGCGAGTTGCAACTTAGATTCTTAACATAGCTAAAGAAGGCTTTGTGGTTATCTTTTGAATCCTTGACTATTTTTCTTTCGAAGTTAGCCTTGGATAATTTCATGAGGAACCTCAGTTTCTTACTGATACTGGTCAGGGATGTCTTTCCTTCTTGGGATTTGCTTTTTTTCTGAACTAGATATTAACTAGAATATTAACTTTATTTTCCTCAATATAATATGACAGTTTTGTAGAGTTTTTCTGTTTTTATTTCCTTTCAGAGTCTGTGGTCACTGCATCCAACCCCGATACTGCAGAAGGTGTGCGACAAGGCCCAGCTCCCTACTGTTTTAGCTGAGAAATTATTATTGTGCAATATAAGCAAAAATATCATGCAGAACCTGTGTTATAAAATGGCTGTAATACTGCCCCCTCATATTGGTCTCTTGCCCAATAGATTACACTGTATATACCAATTACTTCATAAATGAAATAAAACCTGTTCTACTTTGTGCCTCTTTGCTAATTGCTCTGTACTGGTTATAAATGGATTACTCTTTGTTATTATATGACCTGATCCCACTATGCTCAGCCTCACTGCAGTCAGCTTCACTTCTACTATCATGTAAATACTCCTCTTTCTTTTTGCCTGATTCCCAACTTCCAGATGATCTTTTATCACCATTTCTACTACCTTTTCCCTCCCATACTTCTTTTCACTATATTCATTCATTCTCACACCCCTCACTCACAGTCCCTATCTGTTCTAGAGTGTATATTCTACTTCTCCCAAATTAACCTTCACTTCTTCCCATTTTGACTACATCATCATACTCTAGCCTTTATAACCCCTCTATTCCTTACATTCTAGAGAAGATACTAGGATAGCCTAACTCTCTTTCTTCATTGTAAATACTTCTTGGTTCCTTAAATATCCTGTACCAGCTTTTATTCTGCACCACCACTAAATATCCTACGGACCTGCCACTTCCTCTTGGTCCCTGTTTCCCCACTACCTGCTATCATAAATACAGCTGCCTTTACTTAATCATGTTACTCCTCAGCTTATCCTCTATTCTTCTCCTATGTTGCAATCTCTCATTCTAACATAACTCTATAATTCCTCTCAACATCTCTCTGTCTCTGTCCCAACTACCTAGCCATACCTCCTCTCTATGCTCTCCACACATCGCACTAAACCAATTTAATGATGCCTCTTACCTTTACTCCAGATATAGACTAATTAACTTGTTTCTATGCTAACCAAACAAAATTAAGTGCAAAAATACTCTCCAATAAACAAGTATCAACAATTTACCAATATACTAAAATTCTTCTAGGAGTAGACATTCACCCTAATCTTAACCCCACCTATCGCAACCAACATCTAGACAATTCTCTTGCACACACTACTCTAACCCCAAAACACTCAAGCAACCCTAGTAATTTACCTTTTGCGGCAATAAATGTTAGATGAATAAAAAATAAAACTGCTGAACAAGATGCCTGGATTACCCAACATGAGCCTGATATTTTCACTGTAATTGACCCCAGGCTTAATCTCAGCATAAACAATTCTGAAATTACACCTTCTTCTTCTTCTTCCTCTTTTGGCTTTTCCGGGTTAGGGGTCGTCACAATGGATCACCTGTCCGCTCATGATTGGCAGTGGAGTTTTACGGTGTTGAGTTGCCAGCCCAGCACCCAACCTTCCACAGAAGGTACACACTCACACCTAGGGCCAATTTAGAGTGTCCAATTCACCTACAGCATATCTTTAGGATGTGGGAGGAAATTGGAGCACCTGGAGGAAACCCACACGACCACAGGGAGGACCTGCAGACTCATATTGGCTATAATATCATCCATAATGACTGTATAAAGATAAAGGTGATGTTATTGCTTTAATATTTCCCAATAACTACCACATTTCTCCTTACAATAAACCAATACCAAAATTTATCTCAGTAAAGCATCTTATTACTTTCCTAAAAACAAAAAATTATAAACAAATATTTATTATGGTCCTTTACATCTGTCCTGGTGACAATACAGCTATACTGGAAGATATCCTACATTGGATATCAATAACAATTCCACAGGAAAAAATATTACTTGGTGATGTGAATGTCAATTGGCTGGACATAAACTCTAATTACCCTGCATCTAGAATTAAGTTTTATGGTTTCACACAACTAATTAATAGCTCCACACATTATAGCAAGAACATCAAATTCCCTATTAGAATGATTCTACTATCAGACCCTAACAAATGCATGAGCCCAGGTACAGTGTTAGCCTCTCTCAGTGATTGTTTTCCAGTCTATACAGCCAAACAGCTCACACATCCACTTAAACAGCATATTTATAAAGCAACACACAACCTTTCCAAGTGTGTCCCAGACATGTTCATTACTACCTTATCATCTATTAACTGGAACTTCCTAAAACTATCCCTTTAGATGATGCTGTAAATGAATCCAATACAACTGCCTTGAATATCCTAAAAAGCCTTGCACCTCCTAGAAGGAAGGGACTAAAAATAAGAAACACAAGCTGGCTGTCCAAAAAGAGCAGAATGCTAATTCAGGATAGAAAAAAAAGCATTGAAAGAATCACAAAAAAATGAAACATCACAATGTCTTGAAAACTTTAGAATGATTTGCAATCTTACTAAAAGAAAATAAATGAACCTCCGGATTCATGAAGCTCGGCGCAAGGCCAGTGTAAGGCCTGCACCGGCCGTGTGGCATATAAATGGTGTAGTAGTGCCATATGCATATTAATGAAGGTGAGCCGCTACCACATCCACGTGCATAGGACTCGTGCGCGAGTGCATGGGGGGCTACTAATCTGCGCCCGGAGGCGTGTCAATGTCGGCTGGTGATGAGCAACCTAAACTGCTGAATATTATATAGCAACAATAAGAACAAATAGTGAGTCCCAGCTCTACTTTCAAATTCTTGATGGTTTATTCAATACAATTCCAATGATAACAGTCCTATTTCTCTAGCGCCTCGGCCACAGCCTTTACAGAGTAAAAAAGTTCTTGTTGTTGCTATATTTATATTCCTTCTTTCTGTTGTTTTTTATTATGCTGAATATTATAGCCTGCCTGCAATAGTAATCGCACCTATCAGTGTCCGTGGATAATGAAATGTATGCAAAG
>NC_056741.1:193102638-193130327 GCF_019279795.1 Protopterus annectens | reverse complement strand
CTAACACTGTTCTTTTCCTTTTTACTTGCCTCCGTTCTCCCCAAAGTACCTAGCTCAACTCTGCTCTGATTCTTGCCCTAGCCACAACCCATCTGGTGTCACAAGAACCCATCCAAACTCCGGTGACTGCATCTGCTTGCCTCCTTTTTGTACCCTCTATCAAGAAAAGAAGAAAGTAGGTTATGGGCATAGTCCCGCTGGTATACTAGGCCTCTGTTTTGGATATCTACAAGGGTCTTACAGTTTGCCTGAGCTTGAGCCACTAGCAGCCGGTACCTCTCCTTCACAGCCTCTCTTCTACCTTCTCACCTCCGCACCTATAACTTTCCTACTCTTATAATTAGTTTTTACTTTATCTCTTCACTAGTTAGCTTCCCCACTCTCCTTCTTCTATACCTGTTTTATCCACTAGGTGGCACCCTCATCCCTTCCTTTTTTCACTGCTGCTCCCTCTTGCTCTAACTGTCCCACGTCTGTAATTTTAGTATTGGTCTTCCTATCCCCCTTCACCCTCACCCTTGCCAGTACTCTGTCTGTCTCCCTTTTTTTTTACCCCCTGAAACTTGCCTAATTATTTTTCTATTCCTTGACCTGCTCCTCCTCTCTTTCACCTTATGCTTAAACACTGATTTAACCCTCCTTTATCTTTGTCATTTCGCTAGTGTACTTGGTCATTCTAGACCTTTTCCTTTTCATGTTATACCTCTCTTACCTATAATCACCTGCATTTCTGATAGTCTCGTTTCCAGTTTCTCCTTCAATTGTTTCTACCCACTCCGTTCACCCTGCGGGCCCACTCCGCTCCCCTATCCTACCCCCAATTCCCACCCACCCCCAGGGGTCCTAAACTTATACCTCCTTAAACACACCCCCTAACTCAACTAACCAATCCCTTAACTCACCCTTACCGCTTAATTTAACCACACCCCTACCCTCCTATTACTACTCTCTATAATATACTCCCTAAAATACCTCTATTCTTAACCCTCTACTCATAATTTAAATATCATTTTATCCCCTCACTTACATTTGCAGGTTCCTTATTCATTCTCTCCTCCAATCCCACTTCCTCTACCTTTTGTTTCACTCTAGTTACAACTTTACTTCTCCACAAAGATGGCACCCTATACTCTAACCATGCTTACACTTTCAGTTTTACTCTTAACCACCCTCTTCTCAGCCTACCTTCTTACCTCCTTTGAAAAGCTGCACTATATCCAGCTTATACACTCACACAAACAAACTACAACTTGCACATATACACCCCTAACTACACAGTCCAATATTACTTCCACTCCTAGCTACCTTCTACCTAAATACCACAGACTCTCCCACATTAATCATGTCCTACCCACCGATAAAAAATTGAAACTTCAAACCTATCTAAAAAACAACTTAATAACAAAACCAAATAATCCCACCTTACAAGATGGAGACATCCACCCCAACCCTGGCCCTACCAACCCTACTTTTCAAATAACTAACCCTAAACTCAATAATTCCCTCCTAATAGGACATCTGAACATTCAAAGCATCAATAATAAAGTATCTCACCTTCATGCCCTCCTAGATATCCATTCCTTTGATATTCTCTGCCTCACTGAGACTTGGCTAAAACATGATACAAAAGACAATGAGATTACTCCCCAAGGCTATAATATAGTGAGACTTGACCGATCAAAACGTAATGGCGGTGGAGTAGCAATTCTTTTTAAGAATTAACTTAATATCTCCACCCTTCCAGCTTATGCAAACCAGGATAGCAAAGTAGAAGTCCTCATAACTAAATTCCAATTTAACACCAAGAAATCCCTTTACATTATCTATATTTACTTACCACCAGGGAATAATATACCCACTTTAGAAGCCTTTCTCAGCTGGGTATCTATGACTTACCCCCAAGAAACAATAATCCTAGGTGATTTCAACAGAGACTGGAAAAGTATCAATGCTGAAAATCCTACCTCTCATATCAACCTCCATGGTTTCACCCAAACCATCACCTCAACAACAAGAATTAATAAACCTAATAAAAAAGAGAGTATCTTAGATTGGATACTCATAAACAAAGTTAAACAAACTTACAAAGTAGGAACCCTGCCAGATGATGTCAGTGATCACTCTTTGACTTATATTACAAGAGAAAAGAAAGATTTTCCTAACCTCCCCACCACTAGAATAATACGCTCTACCAAACATTTTAACATAGACTTATTTCAAACTGAACTCAGAGAATGCAACTGGAACCCCTTAAAATACCTTCCTCTTGAAAATGCAGTAATATACTTTAATACAACTTTCTTATCCATTCTTGACAAACATGCTCCCAAATGTACCATCAGAATGAAGTCCAACATAGCCCCATGGCTCTCTAATGGAACTAAAAATCTAATTCTACTTAGAAACAAAGTCTGGGCCAAATAGAGATGCCATAGAAATAGCTCTGATCTTCTTCATTTCTGCCAGCTTAGAAATACTACTAAAAAAGCAATAATTACTGACAAAAAAATCTACTACTGTAAACTTCAACAAACTCATCAAAATAATCCAAAAAAGTTCTGGTCTTGTATCAATAGACTGCTTTCCCCAGGTAACTCTAAAACTCCCACCCCTCTTGATGCTGATCCAGATACCCCCCACCTAACTGCAAATACCTTCAACTCTTTCTTCACTGGCACTATACAATCTCTAGCTAGACAACTAAACACTGATAACTCCAACCTTCCAATCAACCTAGCACACTCCTCCCATAACTTTATAGGTTCATAGGTTCATACTAGGCTATCTGCCCTAGGGCATTTATAAGCCTAGCCAGAGTTTGTGTGGCTTTCACCACCCCTTAGGATGAGAATACTATACCCATTAGTTTGCTGTTCCTCTGTCCAGCAGTGATACAGAGATGATTCCCGGGGTAAACCTACGATCTCCAATCCACTCGTCAAGATTTCTCTTGAACAGAGTCAGTGAGGGGCTCTGCCTCACATGGACTGGGATTCTGTTCCATAGTGTAGGGAGTCTCTGGGTGATGAATCTGTCCCTCCAGCACATCCTATTTATATCCGTGTTGAGGTTTAAGTCTCTTGCTCTTGTGGCTCTTGTGGATTTGGATTTTTTGAGGTGGAGCATGTCCATTAATTCCGGGTTGGACATGGCCTTGTATGTCAGGTACAGATCACCTCTGAGCAGACGGTATGTGACTGAATAGAGCTGGAGTTTCTTCAGTCGGGCATTGTATGACATATGTTTGAGCCCCTTTATCCTTTTGCTGAGGAACTTTTGGGGTCTTTCCAACTGCTGCAGGTGTCGGGTAAGGTACATTCCGAATGGGGCATTGTACTCAATCATTGGTCTGATAAGTGAAGAGTACAGGGGTACAATGACCTCTCCTGATCTGGATGTGAATCCCTTCATGATCAGGTGGGCAATGTAGAAGGTCTTCCTAACCACTTTGGCAATGTGAGTGTCAAAGAGAGGTTACTGTCAACTTGGGTCCCCAGGTCCCTGATAACTTCTTCCGTGTTTAATGGATTACCACCTATGTGGTAATTAGGGGTTACCTTGTTTTCCCAAAGGGTATGACTATACATTTTTGGCATTTAGCTTAAGGCCATGGCTCTGGCACCAGTTATCCATTTCTATGAGACCTCTCTGGAGGATGTCTGTGTCTGATGGAGTGTCAATTATGGTGCCCAGTTTGCAGTCATCTGCAAATTTTGTCAGCCACAATCCCCTATGTTTGCCTGCACTTCAGAAAAATAAATGCCGAACAAGAGGGGCCCAGGACTGAGCCCTGTGGGACACCGCTCATGACCGGCTTAGAGTCTGACATGACACCAGCAACTCTAACCCTGTGTGTTCTGTCCTTGAGCCAGTTTGCAACCCATCTTGTGACATATGGGTTTACATCTAAGCTGGTGAGCTTTTCTATGATGCCCGAGTGGGGTACTGTGTCGAACGTTTTGCTAGGTCAAGGTAGGCTGTGTGAACTGCCTTACCCTCATCAATGGCCTTAGTGACTGTTTGAAAAAGTCGACCAAGTTCAAGAGGCAGGATCTGCTCTTGACAAAGCCAAATTGGGTAGGATCCAGTGTCTGTAGGTCCCCAATGTCTTTATTTATGAGTTCCATTATGATCCTCTCCATAGCTTTGCAGACAAGGCTCGTCAAGCTTATGGGGCAGTAATTTCAGGGTCCGTAGAAGCACCGCCTTTGTGGAGTGGGACCACAGTTGCCGACGCCATTCTTTGGGTACGTATCCTGTAGTAAGGCTAAGATTAAACAGCAGCCTTATGTGTGGGTTTAGTTCCTCATTGAGTTTGTGTAGCACACAGCCGGGGACACCGTCCGGTCCCATTGATGCTGTGTTTTTTGCTTTAGAGAGCAGCTCTCACCTGGGCATCTGAGATGTTTGGGAGGCTAGACTCTGGTGGGATAGATATTTCTCCTTTTGGGGAGGGAGGGAGAAATTTGCACTGAACCTGTCTGCCAGTATGTTGGCAATGTCTGTGGGTTTGGTGATTTTTTTTTTCATTTTGGACTAATTCTGAGCATATCTGGGAGTTTCCACCCAGGTTTCTAACATAGCTAAAGAAGGCTTTATGATTGTCTTTTGTGTCATTAGCGATTTTTCTCTCAAAGTTGGCCTTGGATGATTTTATGAGTGATCGTAGTTTTTTGCTAGTATTGATCAGAGATGCCTTCCCTTTTAGGGATTTTGCTCTGTCATGTAGTAGCTTTCTCCTCTTGTTGTAGAGTTTGTTTATGGCTGGGGTCCACCAGACCGGGCGCCTGCCTTTGGTGGAAAGGGTCTTGATTTTATTAGGGATTGCTTGATCCATACATTCCTGGAGGTGCTCATAGAAGGCATTTGTAAGGGTTTCAGCAGCGTGGGTTGTGGTTTCCACTGGCTCGGGGCCTTGGAGGATACCACTCCAGTCTTAAGAAGTGTGAAGTTTGCTTTTGAGAAGTTCTTCACTGTGGTCTTTTGCTGGGGTGGGGGCGGATTGTGGATCTCCAGTGAGATTAATTTATGGTCTGATCTCACCAATGAGGGATATACTTCCGTGTGGAGCATTTTGTCCCCATGTTTGTGATGATCAGGTCTAGTATATTTTCTCCTCTTGTGGGAATGGTGACTAGTTATTCCATAGCATTTGAGTTTATGAACTCAAGGAACCTTTGGGCTAGGGTGGTGGGGCTTGAGTAATGTTCCCAGTCTATGTTTGGGTAGTTGAAGTCACTCAATATGATGGTGTTTGGAGAGACATTCATACTCTCCAGTGTCTTCAGGAAGGCTGTGTGGGTTTCCTGAGTTTGAGAAGGTGGTCTGTAGCATGTTACAAACTGTAGGGCAGTTTTACCTATGGTTAATTGCACCTGGATGGTCTCCGATGCTTCGTGCATTGCCACTAACCTGGAGGTGTGGGTATCCTTTATGAATATGGATACTCCCCCTCCTTTTGTGGTTCGGTCCGGATTTTGGGGCCGGAACGCATGATATGAGATATAACCTTCTCTCAGGTGCTCTCAGGAACCTTGAACCAGGTTTCAGTCACAGCACAGACATCGATGTTCTCCATACTGAGGAGGGCTTGAGGCGTGCATCTTGAGGTTTAGACTTCTGGCATTGAGCAGTATTACCCTTAGTTTTTCTCCATTTTTGTTTTCTAGGGCGGTAGGTTTATCATTTGAGCCTTGCCTAAAAGGCACTATGGGGTGGCAAGAGCCTTTGCCAATATCCGGAAGCCCAGGGGTGACAGGTGCAAGCCGTCCCTTGCGAAGCAGCGTGGCTTGTCAAGCATGTCATCCCAGGCAGACAGACATTGGTTCCCCTTAGAATGACACCAGTAATTAAGCCAATTATTAAAGCTGATCATTTTGTCTCTGTATTGTGGCATCATTCTTGGTGAGGGTAGGATACTGCTCAGGGTCAGGGTCATACCGGCCTGGGCTACATATTCTGAGAGCTCCTCTATGTCTCTTTTCATGTAGTCCAGAGAGGTACGCCTCAGGTCGTTCACACCGGCATGGACAATGACTGAGTCATACTTGTACTTGCTGTGGAGTGACCTGAGTGCTTGTGTTATGTGGCAGATTCTAGCGCCTGACAGGCAGCTTACTGTGTTCTTTTCCTTGTTCAGTCTGGTGAGTGGGACGTCAGTGTGTCTGACTATGGAGTCACCTATAACAAGTGTGTCTGGCATTGTGTTTGGCCTTAAGGGCTGTGACTGTTTAGCACACTGACTTTGAGAACTATGTGTTGCATGTCTTATGTCTTGAGGTGGCAGTTGCTTGGGTGTCTGCTTTGGAGGCCTCTGTAGTTTTGGTAGATTTTTGATCAGTGCCTCCGAGTATGTCTTTGTGTGTTTATGTGTTTGTTTTGCAGTTGTGATAGTTCTATGTGAAACTGGGTTTGTGGTGTGCGTGGTTTCCTTCTCCTCCTGTCTGGTCTTGCCAGTCCTGAGTTGAGAGAGCTCAGCCTCCAGTTTGTCTATATAGTTGCATCTCTCACATGTATTTGTGTTTTGTGGGAGAAGGAGTGGGTTGTCTGTGTACATGAGGCAATTGTAACATTGCCTCAAGATGCCCAGATTCACCAGCTGAACAGGAGAGGACGCTAGCAACTGACCCTTCGACATGCTAGAAAAAGTGAAAAAGTTTGCTGTGTAACTGAGTCAGAAGGGACCTATAAGGAAATGGGTACTCAAAGGGATTCTAGGCTAATGTAGTACTTTGTTTAGTATACAAGTACTTTACCTATATAAAAATGCTTTAGGAGCAAGTGCTGAGCTTTTGAGATAGAGAATAGACTGTTTAGATTGCAAGTAGAGAAGTTCTAAGGGAAAAATTGAAGAGCAGACTTTACGGAGCCAGAAATAGTTTAACCTTGTTTAACCGGCACTGCCCGATGGTGCTCTATGGGCAACTCTGTGCTAAATCACGCAAAAGCGCGCTAAAGCGGGCTTTATAGCAGGGGGTTGAAAAGAGCTAGGAATTGACCCAAAATGGCCAATAGACTACAAGTTTCTGGCTGGAACCACTGCTCTAGGGACAAATAGGCTGCTCAGCGCTCCCCACTCCCACTGGTGAACAAAGAAGCTTCCCTTTATCCAAATAAGGATATGGAATAGCACAGGAACCAAGCCAAAGCCCAGAGATCAGCAAACTCTGAAGACTGGACTATTCTAGTTCAGTAAGGCGGGAAAACAAAATTTTTTTTTTTTTTTTTTTTCTTCTTTTTTGCAGAAAACAGAAGAAAAACAAACAGTAAATGCTATAAATGCTTTTAAACGGCTAGCGCACTTGAGTGTGTTAGCCTACAGGTAAAATTAAGCAACAATTAACTTTTTTAAAAGTGCAAAACAGTTAATCAACACAAAAACAGTTTAAATAGAATGCAGAGCTGTATAAACAGGCGAAAAAGCAGTCGCTAAGCAGTAAATAATCAAAAGCCAGAAAAATACTTAAATCAGGAAAAAGTCACTCTTTTGCTCTCTGCTGCTTGTAGAACTCTGCAGGACACCACGAGGAGCTGTGCTGAGTTGAATACAAGTGAAAAAGCGCGCTAAAGCGGGCCTTATTACAGGGGGCTGAAAAGAGCTAGGAATTGACCCAAAATGGCCAATAGACTACAAGTTTCTGGATGGAACCACTCCTCTAGGGACAAATAGGCCGCACAGTGCTCCCCACTCACACTGGTGAACAAAGACGCTTCCTTTTATCCAAATAAGGATATGGAATAGCACAGGAACCAAGACAAAGCCCAGAGGTCATCAAACTCTGAACACTGGACTATTCTAGTTCAGTAAGGCGGGAAAACAAGATTTTTTTTTTTGTTTTTTTCTTTTTTGCAAAAAACAGAAGAAAAACAGACAGTAAATGCTATAAATGCTTTTAAACGACTAGCGCACTTGAGTGTGTTAGCCTACAGGTAAAATTAAGCAACAAATAAGTTTTTCAAAAGTGCAAAACAGTTAATCAGCACAAAAATAGTTTAAATAGAATGCAGAGCTGTATAAACAGGCGAAAAAGCAGTCGCTAAGCAGTAAATAATCAAAAAGCCAGAAAAAAATACTTAAATCAGGAAAAAGTCACTCTTTTGCTCTCTACTGCTTGTAGAACTCTGCAGGACACCACGAGGAGCTGTGCTGAGTTGAATACAAGCGAAAAAGCATGCTAAAGCGGGCCTTATTACAGGGGGCTGAAAAGAGCTAGGAATTGACCCAAAATGGCCAATAGACTACAAGTTCCTGGCTGGAACCACTCCTCTAGGGACAAATAGGCCGCTCAGTGCTCCCCACTCCCACTGGTGAACAAAGATACTTCCTTTTATCCAAATAAGAATATGGAATAGCACTACAACCCATCTCTACCTCTCTCATCTATAGACTTATTCATAAACTGAAGCCTTGTACCCCATCTGCTGACAAGCTTCCTTCTCTTTATCTCCAAAAAGCAGCCAAGGTAATCACATACCCTATATCTATACTTATAAATAGGACAATCCAAGAAGGAACCATCCCAGACATCTGGAAAATCTCCCACATTATCCCTTTACATTAAGGTGGGAACTCTATTGATTACTCTAACTATAGACCAATTGCTCTCCTATCACCCTTAGCAAAAATTATGGAGAAATGCATTCCCCAACAACTTTTACAGTATCTCTCTCTCCACAACATAATAGCAAGCTGTCAGCATGGCTTTAGGCCTTATCATAATACTACCACCGCCCTCCTATCCTTTACAGACACTGTCAATAGAAACCGCAACAACAACCGTCTCTCTTCTGCTCTTTTCATCGACCTCTCTAAAGCTTTCGACATGGTTAACCATTCCATCCTAATTAACATTCTTGAATCTCTCTCCTTTGATAACCTAGCCATTAATTGGTTCAGATCTTACCTCAGCAATAGGCAACAGGCAGTTCTCTGGGAAAATCACATTTCTTCCTTGTTACCTGTCACCATCGGTGTCCCTCAGGGCTCCATTCTTGGACCACTTCTTTTCTCTTTATTCATTAATGATCTCCATTTAGCAATTCCTCAAACGACCTGCATTCAATATGCAGATGACTCCACCCTTATTTGCTCAGCTTCCTCTCCAACTGAATTTTCTTCCCTTACTCAAAACATCTTCAACACGGTAGAAACGTGGTTTACCAAACGTTACCTCCTACTTAATGCCAAAAAAACTAAACTCCTTCTCTTTACTCCCACTACTAGGTCCTCCCCCTTAGACTTCACAATCTCTTCAAATAATGCCACTGTCATCTCACCTGACTCTACTACCAAACTGTTAGGAATAACCATTGACAATAATCTCTCTTTTGATCAACATATTAACAACACCATTAAAATAGTCAACAGAAAAATAGGATCCTTATATAGAATTAAGTCTTTCTTAACCACATCAGCTAGAGCCAAGATCGCTCATTCCCATCTAATCTCAACTCTTCTGAATGCCTCACCTGTTTTTACTAACCTTAAGAAAACTAACCTTAACAAACTTGCAACTTGCTACAATAATATTGCCAGATTCGCTACTGGAAATCCCTTTAGAACTCACCACTGTTCTAACCTGATGCAACTAGACTGGCTGGAATTTCAAACCCATCTGTTAATCCCCCAACTCACAATTGCCCACAATATACTGTACCAACCCAATAATACCCCTATACTCTCAAAACTTTTAATCCCATGTAATAATCTCAACTCCCTTCACTCTTCTAGTAAACTCATTGCCAGCTTAACAAAGTCTAATAACACAGCTGGTGACTCTCTATTTACTAATACAGCAGGAAGGAGCTGGAATCTGCTACCTAGTGATATAACACTAACTACATCATTGCCACTCTTCAAACAAAAACACAAAAATTACCTCCAAAGTCACTGGCTATGTCCTTGTAGTAAACCTGACTAATCAACACCTATAGCCTGTTTTTCTCCTCTTCTACCTTCTTCCTAATATGTAATAATTAGTTGTGTAACTAAGACTATCACTAAACGAAACTATATTCAATGTATTGCTTAAATCCCTCGTCTGATGTAAATTATTGTACTTATCTCTTACTAGAGTGCATCTATTCACCTCTATAAGAAAGATTATGTTCTATGTTAAGTTTCTGAAGTGTCTTTGATCTCTGAAATGTTACACTGCATCATATGGTTTTTAATCCTTTTTTACCATGTAATGATATATTTTATTTTGTATACGTTTTTGTTTAGGTTTTTTGTTTTTGTTTGTATTTGTGTGGAGCTTTTCTCCCCGGGCCTCTACTGAAAATGGATATATATCCAGTTAGACTAGCCCGGTCAACAAATGTAAAATAAATAAATAAATAAATAGTTGAGGCAGAAGGAGTTGTTGTTGCAATTCAGGCCACTGAAGGTTTTTTAGGGATAGGCAATGATGTGAGTGATATGGTTTATTTGATGCAAGTCAAACAATTTTATTATAGGTGAGTTCCAGTTTATTCAAGAGATTAGCTTGTAAGTTAGCGAGAATTGGGGCAGCGTATAAGAGGGTGGGTAAGAGATATGCCTGTGAGAGAGTAAGTTTAGATTTATATGTGAGGAATTTTTTGTGTCTATAGAAGAGGCCTAGTTTTGGATGTTTTTTTTAATGCAGTGGTGTATATGTAAATCGAATTTTAATTGGTTATCTATTATGACTCCTAGTAAGTTAGTGTGGTATTCTACCTTGATAGTTGTGTTGTTGATGGAAGAGACAGTAAAGGTATCTTATAGGTATTGTAGAGATTTTGGGAGGAGGAGAAGTTTTTTTTTGGGGGGGCTAAGAAGGAGCTGATTGGAAGTTAGCCATTTTTCTACAGAGTAAAGAGATTTTTGAGTGAGGGTGGGGGTGAGGAGGCTTGAGGGATTGTCAGAGCAGGAAGTACTGAATTAAGGAAGAGTGTGGGCAGGATGTGTGCAAGTTGTTAGTGAAAATGTTGAACAGTAGGGGTCTAAAAATGGAGCCTTGGGGAACCACGGTGTGAATAGGAAGGAAGAGGGAGAATGCAGAGAGCCATTTAACAGGCTGCAATCTGTTTGAGAGGTAGCTTGCCAACCAGCATAGAGTATAATTAGACAGATTATGTTTAGAAAGTTTAGACAGAAGGATATTGTGGGAGATGGTATCAAAGGCCTTTGAGAGGTCAATGAATAGACAGGAGACAAATTTAATATTGTCTCTGGCATTTTAGATATCCTGAGTAAAAGTTACTAATGCATTGGAAGTGCTGTGAAATGGATGAAAAACATGCTAGGTCATGGTTAAGAGATTCTCTTGTAGAAGATGATTAAACAGTTGTTTATGGATGTACTTCTCAAGAATCTTAGATAGAGGGGACAGAATCACTATAGGTTGGAAATTAGAGGGGTCATTTCAATTACCTCATTTGAGTAAGGGTATAATGTAGAATATCATCCCGACGTCAGGAACAATATTTTCTTGGATAGAACTGTTTATGAGTATAGAGATGGGTGGGATAGACAATGAATTTTGCAGCTAGATTAAGGAACAGAGGAGGTAAGTTATCATTGGAAGGGGAGCACGTTTTGAGTTTGCTGAGGAGAGATTTGACATAGGTAATGAAGACAGGTTGAAGAAAGAAGGGAGCTAAGTGGGTGGATGGAGAGGGGAAGGTAGAGTGGTATGAATGGGAGATGAGTTAGGGGAGGGAGAGGGTATGGAGGGGATTCCAGGGTGTAGGAGTTTGTTAATAGTATTCCAGAATTTTTGGGGTTAGATATTTGGCTAGTTTGTGGTTTTAAGTAAAAGTTTCTCTTATGTTTGTTGATTTGATTTTAGTTAAGTTGCAAAGTTTTCTGTAAGATTGTAAATTGGAAGGAGATTTGTTTTTTATCCAGGTTTTCCAAGCAATGTCTCTTATGTGCATAAGGGTGCAGGTGTTTTCAGTTAATCAAGGGGCAAAGTTTGATTTTATTCTAATTTTCCTGACAGGAGCTAGGGAGTTTAGGATGTTTAGGAAGATGTTGTTAGGTTTTAGTACTGTTTTTTTTTTCGTGGGAGAGGTCATACAGAAAGGAACAGTTCATAGAGGATAGCAGCTGGTTGAAGGTGTCTTGGCTGAAGTTAGAAAGTTTGTGACAGTCTCTGCAGTGATGAGATTTATAGAGTTGTACAGGGTGTCTTTGAATATAAGTTGGAAGGTGGTCACTAAGGGTATTGGGCAGAGTGCAGGGTTGTGGTAATAGTTTGGGTTGGATGTGAGAATCCAATCAAGTGTAGTATTAGTATGTTTGTTCAGACGAGTGTGTGAAGTCATTAATTGGGAGAAACCATAGAGGTTAATACTAGTACTGGGGGTGTCTAAGGTTAAAGAATTCCAATCAATATTTACATCACCTAGTATAATAGTTTCATAGTTGATGACTTGTGAGATCCAGGAAATAATGTGTTCTATGATAGGGAAGTTCTTACCTGGAGGAATATAGATGGAAGCTATAGCTATTTTTTTTGTGGCTATTTAAGTTGCAGGTAGCTAGGAGGACCTTTGAAGGAGAAAGAGATAAAGGGTAGAGGTAGAGTAGCTCTGGATGAAATATTGCTACACCCCCCCCCCCCATTTTTGTTGAGTCTAAATTGGCAGATTATATAGTAGCTGGGGGGGGGGTAAGATTTCACTGTCACTTATGAGGGGTTTTAGCCAGGCCTCTGAGAGGGTCAGGATGTCAGGGGAATGGAGAGATATTCAGGAATGTAGTTCAGTAACTTCGTTTAGTATACTTTATATACTAAGAGACAGTATGGTTACTGTTGGATAAGAAGAAGTTGGTTTGAGGAGAGTAGGTCTGTGGAGTGTAAGGTACTGGTGGAAAAGGAGAGGGGTGGGTTTGGGTAGAAGAAGAGGAGGTAATAGTAGGTCCTGGGTAGGATGCATGTCACTTTTGAGAAGTATTTGTAATACAGGAAGTTTTAGTGAGGTACATCTCTGCATTATGAGGATATACTTCAGCATAATCTTGAGAGATAGTGAGGGCTGTTGAAATATTTTTAATTTGTGGAGGAAAATTTCATTGTGGTTAAACAATGAAGGGGCAATATGGACTTTGGAGGTTGCAGTGATGTGTGTGTGTGTGTGTGTGTGTGTGTGTGTGTGTGTGTGTGTGTGTGTGTGTGTGTGTGTGTGTGTGTGTGTGAAAAGGTAAGAGTAGGGGCAGGATATCCGAAAGATAGGTTAGCATGATAGGTGGTAGAGATCGAGAGTATACAAAACATAGTGGTAATATGTACATGAAGCATAGTATGTGGTAGAGGAAGGCTAAATGAGGGATACAATTATTAACCTTATCCTGATCTCTTCTATATAATGCTCTTTCTTGTTAATATGAATTATTTTTTCTTCTGTATTAAATCTTTAAATACTTTTTGACTTAATATTCTGTATTCTATTTTTTATTTTTTCCTTTTTTGTGCATTCTAAAAATACATTTTTTGTATTTGTCATGTTCCACTTTAATGAAGCACCCAAAATGCCAAAGGCTTTTGATGCCCTTTATTGTTTGAACATAATAATAATGATAAATGCATGAAACTTTATTAACCATAAACATAACTTCAATGCACTGGAAAGGGAAAACATAAGATGACCATCCATAAGGGCAGCGTACCACCACTCACCCTTTGAATAGGCAGCATCCCCATTTGCTCATTTATCCTCACACTTTCAAGGCAGCGTTACACCGCTCACCTTCAACACCTCCTTTCCAAACCAAACCACCAAGTCCAAACAACCTCTACTGACAATCTTCCACTACTCCAAACTCCTTCCACAAATTATCCACTAGATGGGGAACAGAAGAGGGGCAAGCCTGTCCCTGTTCTCTGCCCACCAGCCACACAGTCTGTTCTCCCTAACTCCTCCACTCACTAACCAGTCCCTCCACAAACAATCCCAGATTCAAATTAAAAAAGTCAAGCCCAAAATCACTAAGATAAGCCCCATCTGCCCTAAACCACATAGGATCCCTATCATCAAACTCATTGTGCCGTATAGTACTCATCCCCATCCCCTTCAGCTGTTTAACCAATGTAAAGTTCATAAATTTATGAGCCCTCTCATCTGCAGAAAACTTCCTAGCATCCCTCCAAACTAACTGAAGAATAATCTCCAACCACACCAGACATACTGTTGGATAAAGCTTCCTTAAAGCTAAAAAGTCTTCACATATATGATATACTAGCTGCTTCTTTTGTGTCACACACAAATCATTGCCTGCAAGATGCACCAACAAAATTTGAGTCAACCCCAGCTGTCTCTGCAACATCGTAAATATCTGAAGCAGATGGTTCCACTTCAACCCTCTAATGCCATGCCAGGTGACCTTCCATCTGAATCACTGTAACCACATATCAATGCCATTCCTCCTAACTGCAGCACATCTTGCTGCCCAATACATGAAAGAGTGGCCTAAACTGACAATCCTTCTCCCTACAAAAAAAAAATAAATAACAATAAAATAAGAAATACCAGCCCTCATCTAATATAATAGGTTCATAGATTAGTACTAGGCTAACTGCCGTTGTTGGCCATTTTAAGCCGAGCCAATTACTCCATGTGAAAATCAAACCCTGCACCTTGTGTTTATACACAAACACCTTAACCATTATGCCACCCTCCCAACCCCTAAGTCAAAAATATCTTGGAAGACCACCGCTCCAGCCTTTTAATGATTTCAATTGAACTGCCCACTTTCACCAAGTCAGACGCCCTACCCATCCAAAAATAATAAGTAGAAATGTATCCCCCTTCAAGGCCCATACTACAAAAGGCCCCTCTCATGACTAAATTCAACTCCCCCCCATGAATGCCCTACCTCCTACAGATCTAAAAACTAAGTCATGTCATTTACCCTCTTGAGATGCACTCATTCTCCTTCCCCATTCCACAGGACACATCAGGTCTTGCCTAACTTCCCCCAAAACTATAGTTGCCTCTTTCCCCACATGATCAGTCTTAGATGACCTCAACCTAATGTGGACTCCCTCTGGCACCATCAGGACATCATCCCATACCAGCGACCCCAACAACTCTGACACCTAAAAAGCTCCAAAGTACATCCATACACTCAATGTTCCCCACCCCAGATAGTCCTCAAAGTTTCCAAATACCCTATCTAAACCCTGCAGCAACATTTTTAAAATTCCCTTCATCACTGGCCATCACCTATCCCTGTTCAGGCCATTACCCCTAACCCATCCTTTCAACACCTACCCAACTGTCCAGGATTTAGTAAAATCCACCAGTCTAGCCGATCGGGCAGATATTCCAATTGCTGCCAAATCCACTTTCACCGATCTCACTGCCTTTCCCTGTGTCCTCTTCACTGCTAAATAATGCAACAGCAAGTCTTCCAATCACACACATTCCTACTTTGGTAACTGCCTAACCAAACTATCAAAATCATACAAGGCCCTACCACAAGCCTTCCTTATGGACACCCTCCCAAGACTACTTAAACAACCTGCGGATTACTGCTGCCCAATCTGCCAAACCTCATCTTGTACCACTATGGGGTCCCCTACTGGTGTCAGAGACACCTGCCAAATCCTGGAAAACTGAAAATGAGACAGGCTGTCAGCAATCTCATTCTTCACCACTGGAACATGTACCCTGTGAAAGAAAAATTAATCAACAAGCTCTGCAAAACTAATTTACGCAAAACCATCAACAAACATTCAGATTTAGCCATCTTAGCTTGCAAAACTCTCACCACTGCAATATTGTCCGAGTTAAACACTGCCTTCCTACCCCTGAAATGATTCTACCACACCACTGATGCCACCCAAATTGGTGTCAGCTCCAGAAAAGCAACATCACACTTCAACTCTTCAGGCCATTGCAGAGGTCATGGTAGTGCAAACCATTGCCCCGCAAATAATGCTCCCATACTCAGGCCCCCAGCTGCATCTGTAAACAGTTGTAAATCCCCTTGACCTACCCAATGTGTCTGCCAAAAAGAGACCCCCCCTTTAAGCTGCTGTAAAACCTGTAGCCACAACTTTAGGCCCTCACGTATTAATTTGCCAACTCTCACCCAATGATGCTTACCCTTACCCCTTATCAAAAGAAATGTCACCAACCTACAAAACGTATTTCCTGGATGCACTGCCCTACATGCAAAATTCAGCAACCACAACAGTTCCATGACATCCCTCACTCGAACCTTATTCCTAGCCATCATCCATGCTATTTTCTCTTGTAGCCTAGCTACCTTCTCTTCTGGCATGCAAAATAATCCCAGTCCTGCATCTACACTCAAACCCAAGAAGTCTAACACCTTCGCCAGGCCCTCCAACTTATGAATAGCCAATGGAACTCCCTACTCCATGCACATCTCCACAAACTCACACATCTCCACAAGTGCCCCCTCTTTACCTTCACCCACTAGCAAGAAGTAATCTCTCTGCTCTTCCATCCGCTGTTGCCATATCCAATGTAAGGCTGTACTAAACTTTTCAAAAGTGGAACAAGCCACTGCACAGCCCATTGGCATAGCTGTGTCAAAATAAAAGTTATACCTGACTACCATGTCCAGTAATGGCCAATCCTCCTCACATACTGGCAAAAGGCGAAAGGCAGACTCAGTGTCCACCTTCACTAGCCAGGGGGTACTCAAAGCATCTAATGGTGCAGACTGCATCATCCAAGGATGCATAGGTCACCTTGACTTCCACCCTTGGGATGAAATCCTTGACAGAATTGCCTTTTGGGTAAGATAAATGGTGTATTAAACAGAAACCACCTGGACTCTTTTTGGAGACCAAACTCAAAGGCGACACTTTGAAATGAGTAAAGGGCAGCTATCAAAGGGGCCCAGTAACCTGCTCACCTGACACTCTTTCTTGATGAAAGCCCCCAGCACATCTTCCCTCCCCGCACTGACTTCAGATTTCTTCCCACCTTACCATCTCCAACCAAGCTCGACTTGATCAAAAATACCCTCGAAAAACTCTTAACCAGTTCCCATGCCACAACCGGCTGTGGATATTGCACCAGCAGGTCCCGCAGGACATGCACCTTAATAGGTGAATGAATCCCTTAGGTGCCCCCTTGTTCCCTGAAAAGACCCCCCCTGGGCATGAAAATTGACCCATCCTGGCAACCCCATGGGAGGTCTACTCGATCCTCTCTGACCAAAAAGGATGATGTCTGCCCCCCAAACTGACTCTCACCCCTACCACACTGCTTCGCTGAATGCCCACTCATATACTTTGAACAAGTATGGGAGAATCTGCAAGCTGTTCAAGCACATCTTCCAGTATTGAAGGCCCAACATACTCCAACACCCCCTTCTGCAAATTTACCCACTCTATTTCCCACACTGAAACTGTCCATCATGGTGGACAGCCAGATATCAGGGTGTCTTACCTCCAGTGCATGGATCTATAAACTGCCTTCCTCTTGTGGAATTTCTGATCATACCACAGCCAGGCGTTACCTTGCCATATCCTTTGTTCCTCTTGTATTGTCAGAAAATAAGCCAGGAGAGGAAGAGCCAAAGTGCCATCCCTTTTCAACCACACCATAATGTAATATACGAATCCCAGGACCCAATTCTCTCACATTCTCTGCCGAAGCGTACCCACTCACCTGCGACCTAAAGCAGCCAAGGCTGCCAAGAGGTCTTTCCCATTCACCGTCTTAGCTTCCATTAGGCACTGAACCCCATCGGCATCAATTAACTCAAAAATGTCCACGCATTCTTCCTTCCAGATCTTCTCCTTCACCGTAATCGATATGTGAGGAGTCAAGAGGATTGATGCTCCCTCCTGCCCCAACATCTGCATCATCAACAAATCACCCAGACGTGTCCCAAAGTCTGACCCCACCTCCTCTAAACAAGGGTTGGTATCTTCCTCTAGCAATGAAAGAGTACTATCAAAACTCAAATCCTGGCCCGCTAAGGTCTGCAGACACCCACTGCCAGCCCTGATATCCTGTGAGAACCTAGGCCATCTGCTAAGCCAGAATCCCAACATCTGACACTCACTCCCTGTTACCCATCTCTCAGCCGCCCCCCAAATGGTGACAGTAAAATCATTACCTGACGGGGGTGACAGTGGTGCCACCAGTGTTGTGACTTCCACTGACACTCCTCCACTGGCTGTGCCTAGCATGCTCTCTTGCCCCTGGTTGTTCATTTACTGTTCACTGTCTGCTGTCTCTTCCAAGTCTTGGGGCCCTGCATGCTGGTCTCCGCAGCATCTTTACTTGGTATCTCCTGGAATAGTTCCTCAGCTTGGGCCATGATGCTCACCCACCTCTGCCTCAAATCCTGGATATCTGCCATGTTGCAGTTTGACACCTGAAATTACAAAACACATACTGTAAATTAAAGTCTGTAAGGGAGAGGGGAAAAAAACACAGCACCTCAGACATGAAAAATACTACACCATGTGTATCCTGAGTAAACTACAGCCTATGCCAAGGTTTGAACCAGGACCCAATAAGCCACTCTGCCAGATCAAGCCCCAAACCACCTGAATGTCAACCAAGCTACACCAGCAGGCTGGCAGACCTCTAAATGAGGAGCAAAGTGCCCTTGTCAGCAGTAGCTACACTCAGGCTATTCAACAAACCCATACCTTCCTGCCTGCCTTGAACAAAATAACCTACATCAGTGTTAATCTCTGCATTCTAATTCTAATCCCAATACTTTCTACTTTAAAACTTTAATGATTGCTTGCAGTCCCCACATTTTGCTGATTATAATTGATTTTCAAATGTCATTGTTCATTAAATTACAGGAAGAAGGATGGATGGCTCTTGTCTCATTTACTGTGAGACCCAAATTGTGCAGATGAGGGGCATTCTTCCACCATGAATGTTACAAACTATTACAAAGTTCCAAACTATTAATCCAGCCTGGGTTACAATACTGTGAGGCACCCCACATCACCTCTGTCTTACTTAACTTTTTTTTTTTGTTTGTTTGGTGTCTCACCGAAGAGGTTACCCAAGCACAACACCCAGTTACAGGCCAGAAACTGCACTGCTACTTCTTCCTCTCCCCTTTCTTGTTTTCTTTTTTTTTTGTTAATGGAGCCACCAACAGCCCACTTTCCCACCTGAAGACATTCACTCCAGAGAAATAACTCAGACCAAACCTCTAGCTTGAGATAAATTACTATACTTTTTTTTTTTTTTTTAATTTTATTGCTTAATGTTGTAGGCATTTCCGAGCAGGCCAAGGAGCAAGCCCACAAACCATTGCACTGTCCCTGCCTGACCCACTATCCACCAACAAAACTCTCCAGATGGTAAAGTAACAGGGATAGCAACCCCAAGGAGAAGCCTGGAATGAATCTCTAACCAGCTATGATGGAACACCACATGAAGAACTGACATAAGGCCACAGTGCATCCTGACATGACTGAGAATGCATATTGCCTCCACAGACACCATCACCAAGTAAAGAGGGCCTGCCCCAGATCACCCGGCCATCCAACCTCAACCGCATCTTAATGGGTCACACATTAGTACGAGGCTAACGACACACATGGGCCTTTTAAGTTGAACCAATTATCCTATGTAAGGATCAAACCCTGCATCTTCTGGAAGTCAGGTAAACATCTTAACCATAATACTGGTGCTAACATAAAGCCCTAGCCAAAACTAATCACTGGATGCATGGACGGAATAAGCAGTCATAGCTACATGATATAATAGGCATTCCATAACATAGTTTCCCCCACCCTTTCCATGAACACTATCACCTTAGAGGGAGAGGAAAAAAAAAAAAAAAAAAATATATATATATATATATATATATATATATATATATATATATATATATATAAATACAACTATATGTATATATACATATATATATATATATATATATATATATATATACATATATATATACACACATATATAAATATAACTATATGCATATATACACATAAATATATATATATATATATATATATATATGTATGTATATATATATATACCTGAACCTACTATAACCGGGAAACTGTACTCATCTTTTCGCTCTGTATAACCACCCAAGGCCTACCTTACTCCCACCACCTCAGGTCGTTTAGGACGTGATCCTGCTTCAACAAAATCACGCCAAATGTGAATCTCAACAGTCAAGTCCCACCTCAAAAGCCCTAAATACCCTCCCCAACCTTTCCTCACTTCCTCCCTTCATTTTCAGCCTGCTTAACCCTTTCTTGACTACTCTCCTTCAAACTTGTTTAACTAGCCATTCTACCTACTTTCCTCCCTTTAAATTTCCTATTGCACCCTCCCCTCTCCACTAAAGATGCCCCATGACAAATTTGTCTGTTCCAAACTTCATTTCTTTTTAAAATGAATCCACCAAATTGTCCAGTTTTCATAAAAATATCTCATACCAATATGTTGTTGCTATAATTATATATATGTTTTTCTTTCTCCTGACTCTAATTATTTTTCATTCATTCCTTTTATATCTTTTCCTATTTTAATATATTCCTCATTTTCATGAATTCATATCCAAATCACCACATGATCAGAGTAAATTTTTAAGCCTTCTGATATCAAAACATAATCAATTTCTGTCTTAATTTCATTTCTTTTATAAGTCTAATGTTCATTTTCCCATATTTTTAATTTTCCACCTTTCATAATTTCAGTAATAATTTTAACATCTCACACTGTACTTTTTATTTTCAAATTACAGTTAAAGTCACCTGTCATTATTATATCCATGTTATCACAGACCTAATTAAGTATACTTTTAAACATTGTTTCTCTTTTTTTTGTTACATATGCATATAAAGCTATGTCTATATATATATATTTCCATCTTAAATCCACTGCTGTTATTTGGATCACTTCTACTGTTGTAATATCTATTTTTTTTATATTTTCTTTGCATAATATACATATACCTGACATTTTTCTTTGCCTACATTCCAAATAACAGTACCATTCCAAAGTTTTTTCTGTTTGCACCCTTGTCTTCTGTTAATATTCTAATGTCTTCTACCACTATTAATTGAACATCTAATGCAGCACACTATTATAATTCTATTTTTAATATTCTTCATCCTGTTTATGTTCAAAGCTAATATTTGCAGCTTTACAGAACAGTTATTAAAATAATTTTCTTATCCCTTATTTTTCTTATTTTCTTTAACCATCTATTTTTACATTTTCTTTTTCTTACCCTGTTTCCTATTGAATTTATTTTGCCTTTGACTGTATGTCTCTTGTTTTCTTGTACAATTTCACCTGCATTTTCATGTTAATTTTCTTTTTCATTTTCTTGTATTTCTACCTCACACTCCAACCATGAATGTCCTGTATTGCCACATTTCTTACATTTCATTTCACATTTCTTTGCATTATGGCCTGTTTGACCACATAAGTAACATATTTTGTATCACATTCATCAATTAAATGATCACTTTTTCCACAAAAATAATGTCTTTGTTTATCCTCTGCACCTTATAAAACCTCTGTTGCCATGCACATTAATAATAATACTATATATGTATTACATTGTCATTTTCCATTTTCAAAATTATGCCACATTCTTAATCCCCAGTCCATAGTCCTCTTTCATCATAGATTTTAGCAGTGTCCAACACTTCTTTACATATTGTAAAAAGTATTCATTCAGTTCTTTTGCTTCCGCTTTAATTCTAAACTGAATCATGATTCTTTGTTTTGTTTGCCTGAAAAAGGCCTGCACCACATATTCTGACCATACAAAGTTTGCTTTCTTTTTTTCATAGGCCTCCAAACATTTTCCATAGCCTGACCAGTTTCAAAATACAAGTTACAAAAAGTGACTTTGTTAATTAAAATGAAACCTCTTACCTCTTCATCTTTTACTCCCAGAGGTGCAATAACAATGCCCCATACCTCATATCCGTCCATGCCATTTTCTTTTTTACTGCTCACCTGGACCACATATTTTTTTCTTTATTTCTTTCATCTCTGTCATCTTAGTTCCTTCTTCTACTGTTAGAATATAAGACTATTTTCTTGAACCTTCTCTGGCACCTTTTCCTTCTCTTTTTCTCCCTCTTCTATATTTTCCATAATGTCTCTCCAAGATACAGTAGATCCACTTTCAGGTTCCCTCTGGTAGATTCACTCTTCCAGATACTCATCCCACAACCCTCCCAACTGCAGCCTTGAAATAATACATTTTTTTGCCATTTCTGCCACTTCAAACAGTCTTTTTCAAAAAATGTACTTCTGAATCCATCTCCAGCACTGAATTTACTCCATGTCCTTCTCAATCTCCTCACCATAAGCTAACAATGTTTTCTGTTTCCCTACATCACCTGAAAACATTTATTGTAGTGATTCTACCATTTTTCTTCATTTTCAACACATTCAACTTCCCATTTACTTTGGCTCTCAGCAGCCATGTTTTTCCCTGCTCCTCAAAGCTGCCTCTGCACCTGGAACAGGCGAAGGAGGTCAGGATGTGCAACACCCAAACTCTTCCCCCCGACTGCCAAGAGTAGGTCAAGTTCCCTGGTAACCTAGACAAATTTCTGCTAGCAGTATAAATACCTTCCGGGTCTCCCTTACCACTAGCTTAGTGTGACTGACCTTGTCAAAAAAAGGATAAAAACCAGTGGCGGCTGGTGACTTCAAATCAAGGGGGGGCTGCAGGAGACAGATGAATGGGTGGGGTCAAGGGGAAGGGGTGTAGCCAACTAGAAAGGGGAGGAGCTATGCTCAAATCCACAAAAAACTAACTTTAATTAAATACGCTTCCCTGGGTGGCAAACCATCATTATGAGAGTCCAATCAAGACAAAAATAAGTGTAGAAGAATAAAAATATTCCAATACATTGGCTGCATGACAGCTTACTTAATATCTAGATGGAAACAAAAGGTTGTGAGGCATGAAAAAATAAATTACTTTTTAAATACATTACTGGAATGCCAGTCAAAATCAAGTATAAGAAAAATCAGAAGCACTCAACTCAAACCACTTCTCCTTGCACTGCATTTCTAATTATAATTTATATTCAGCTTTATTAAAGTACAAAGTAACATGCTGAAAGTAGAAATCTATGTGATGCCCCCACTTGTAAAAATGTTTCTATTCCAAAAAAGACCTGCTGCCTGACAACTATCTACTTGTTTCATGGGGAAAACATGAAAGTAAAAAATGAAAAGCAAACAAGAAACAAGCTCAAGATACATTGTTTAAAGGATTACTGTACAGGTTATGGACCACACATGATTGGCATTCTGTTTAGTTTACAGGTAAAGTCTGTAGAGATGACTGGAAGTCTCCAACAAGTGTAATGAGCTTTTTAAAATAATGGAATCCTGTCCTTTAATACCCAAGGCTTATACATTATCTAGTCAAGTATTCTCTGCATGGCAACAACAGAAAGGCTTTCAATGTTGGCAATTCTTTAACAGTATGCTTATTAAAGCTTACTTGCATCTTATGATCGCAGACAAGCTTACCTTATGGTCATTAAAGCATTGCTACTTAAACACAGAGCAACAGGCACTTTGAGTAATAAGCATAAATCTGAGTAATAAGCATAAATCAACAGTACAAAAATATGACAGAAACCAGACCGTTCTGCAAAATCAAGGACAGATGAAAAGCCACTGTAGTACTTGTGTCTACCTTGGATGGGGGGGACACACTGCACATTTACACTGCATAACTACTCCTTGCCTTGCTTGGACACATCCAGAGTCACTACATGGAGGAGTGGGGTGCAACAAGTATGTCACAATTTGAAATGTCTCTGGCTGACTGTGATGGCCCTGAAACATTTGTCATACCTCTCAACCTCAGAGCAAGAAATCTGGACAAAGCCACACATAGAAGTGGGACAAAGGCCCAAAAATAAGGACAATTTTTAAATATTGCTCTAATAAACTTAGAAAGATAATAGAATAGGTCTTGCATTAGTATGAATTTTCTGAAGGGTATAAAATCTGAAACTCAAATGTCTGTCATTATTTTCTAACTTTAATCTTTAGTGATTTGTCACTAATTTGCCAAAAAACACAATTTTATGAAAAATGGACCAAATGTGATGCAAAAATATAAAATAGCCACACAATACAGCTGAGAACCTGTCAAAGAAGGGACACTTTAATATTAGTACTGCTAACTTGAGCAGCTGACAAAATAAGAGAATCTACATGCATTTCAAGTAATCTATAACTTTGATTATTACAGTTATTTCTTAATTGTAAACCCTCCATGTTTTCTTCCAAAATTGCTATTTTTGCGGTGGTATTATTAGTGGGAAGAGCAACATTTTGAGCCAAAAGGCTATGCCTAATTTTATAAAGCGATTTATTTGCATGTACCTCTCAACCTGTGAATGCAGTAAATCTGAACAAGGCCAAATATATTGGGGGAACATATAAACAGTACTAAAAATTGCTCTTGTATAAATTGAGACAGTTGATAGAATAACAGTTCTTACTTTAGCATGCATTTTTCTGAAGGTTATGAAGTCTGAAACTCAGTGTATCATTATTTAGTGACTTAATTCCTAAATGATTTGCCAGAAAACTACAAATTTTATGAGGAACAAACCAAAAATAAGAAGCAAAAATCTATTCAATCTTTGAAAATCTGGACAGTTGGGAGGTATAGTTCAGCTGGGCCTGTCTGAGTTTGCTGCCCCTCCCCCCTGACAAAATCATGGTTGAATGGAGCCTCTGCAGCCATTCCAATAAACCATTACTTGGCTATTTCTCTCCATTTACCATAAACACTAATGTGCATACTGCTTTACTTCTATGATGAGTTGGACTTCATTTGAAAGTTTTATTTTGTATTTTACAGCACAAACACTAAGTCATCTGCTAAACAAAGCAATGCAGTCTCACAATGAAAACTTAGCATTAAAACTTCTATGCCCTTGAAACTCACATTCATTGAAACAGCATTGAAACCCACATTCAAAGAAAATACATTTTGCCAGTGGCAAATAAAGATTAATTTGGGGCTGTTTTCAAATCATAGGCCCCTTGCATATGAAACATACATGTGCTCTTTGATACACCTTCCTCATTGTACTAAATTATATTCCTTGTACAATATATTACAGTTGTTAGAGGGCGTTTTAAATTTGTTTTGAACATTTTTCCAGTAAGCAATGAAACAAAACGCATGCAACCATAATGGCAAAACTGCCCAGTTCAGAACATTTATCATAAAAGTCTACTCAGACTTCCACAGTCCGCCATTATTAGTAAATATGCACAATTCTACAGTCCACCATTATCAGTAAATATGCACAATTCTACAGTCCACCATTATCAGTAAATATGCACAATTCTACAGTCCATTATCAGTAAATAAGCACTATCTCTGAAGAAGTAAAAGTCATCTAAATAATTCCACATTAAATAAATCTGTAACTAATGAAGAGGTTGCTGCAAGCAAACACCTTTATATTTCATGGTTTTATCGAAAAATAAAGTGTCTGTTGCCCCTCAGGAATAAATTTCCTATATTAAATTAAAAAAAATGATAAGCTAGTAATATTGCAAGAGGAAATGGATGGCAAACTGATAACGGACTCATAGTTAGTATTTTCACCAAGGAAAACATTCTCAGTATGGCAGCATCCACCCCTTGTGGGAGTAGAACCCACAGCCTTCTGCATCAAAAGCAAGTACACAACCTGTTGTGCTATTAACAAGGCAAACCAACTTCACTTAAGCAACACTAAACTTCTGTTCCCCTGCAGCTCTCAGCTCCTTGTAAAATCTACTCAATACTCAACTTCGCAGCACAAGAAAACTGGAAAAAGCCAAAATGTATTGGGGGGGGGTCAAAAGCGAAAACCAGGGACACAAACATTGCTTGTATAATCTTGGAAAGTTGCTAGAATAAAATGCTGTGTTACCACCATACATTTTACTGCCAAGGTCCCTGTGCAAAACAGTCAGAGCAACATACCACTATGCCAAATCAGCTGCTTTGTAAAAGAGGAAGACTGAAATTTAAATGGCTATCATTTAGTGAATTCACTTCTCACCATAGCTGTCAACCTCTTAGTACAAAACACCTGGAAAAACCCAGTAATGAGGGAATACAGCCCTCAAACATATTCAGTGAATTCAGTTCTTGCTATAGCTGTCAACCTTAACACAAAAAACCTGGATGAAGCCAATAATGGGGGAATACAGTCCCAAAAATAGGGACAAATTTCAAATATCCATGTTATAAACTTAGACATCTGATAGAATAAACAGTTTTGTGTTACCATGTACTTTCAGAAGAATATGAAGTCTTAAATTCAAATGCCTGTTATTTTTAAACATATAACCAGGAAACTAGTCTGACTTGGAACAAAAGACAATTTTCAACAGAGCAGAGAGAAACTCCAGACACATCTTTATAAGATATTTGGACATGCAGACTCCACACAGAAGGCACCCCAGCCAAGAATCAAACCAGAGAACCTATAGCTGTCAGGCAGCAATGCTACCAGTACACCACTGCACTACAGACTTCGTAAGGAAAACTGTAGACACAGAAACCACAGATTTTATGAGGAACAGAACAAATATGAGGCAGAAATCTGCATTTTTTTTTTCAAAATGGTGGTGGATAGGGAATTCAGGTCCTTACCACCTGCATCCAAGGTACAGGGTTCAAGCCTGAGTATCTCTACCCACCACCATTTGTTCTCTCTAGCGGCTACCACCAGTATATAGTAACTGGGGCATTACACACACACGCAGAGATATTAGGGGAGAAGGAGTATGTTAATATATTTACATATAAGGAGAAGTATCCCTTCACCAATTTTACTTCCAAGTCTATAGCTATATTATGTATTGTATTTGGACATAGTTGAATGTGGAATTACATTATCAAGTTGTAATCAGAATACAGTTATACGTACAATATCAGGTCTGCTTGTCTGAAGAAAGATTAAGGACTGTGAATTTAATATGAATATCACACAGTTCAATGGATGTCCTCCCTTCGGTCATGTGGGTTTCCTCCAGGTGCTCCGTTTTCCTCATACATTCCAAAGACCTGCAGTAGGTATATGGGACACACTAAACTGGCCATAGATGAGAGTGTGCATGTAAGTGAGTGGTATGAATGAACTAACATGGCAGGGTGAGCCATCTGGCAGTGTAAACCTTGGCTCAAGATGATTGTCTCTGCTGAAGTGACACCCCAACCCCATGTACAAAATGGAAAAAGGTGTTGAGGATGGATCACAAAGATTAATGGAGGCAGTTTTTAGATCTTTCATTTCAGAGAGGCTAACAAAAAATGGAACTCCCAACAAGCAAGATGAAATAGTACTTATACAGATTTAACTGGAAAGTATCAATGGTATACAAAGAAAAAAGTGATGAATGGATAATAAATTCACACTGAATATAATTAATCAGAAGTTAAAAAAACATAAAAACTTGAATTGGTAGAGGCAGTTAACTAAATACGTTTATTAAGTCTGTCAAATTTGATTATAATGTATTTAACAACAAAACTTAAGTGGCATATGAATGAAACTAAGAAATATTCATGTTCCATGAATGCAAATCAAAATTAATCAGTATTTTTGTTAATACAGATGTTAGTGGAAATAATTTGAAGAATATTATTTTTCAGAACTATTTCCAGAGCAACTGCTCTGTACCTTGAGTGCAGATATAATTAGTTTAGAGTAACATAGCTGTCA